>NC_035434.2:150036692-150336692 GCF_002127325.2 Helianthus annuus | reverse complement strand
TTGTGTCCTTGGACGACCTCGGTATCTTACCAACAGTATACTACGCTCACGATGGGTTCACTTGCCCATATGTGTGTTTAGTGTTAGTAAATATCGTGTTTTATAAATTTAAAACTTGGCTAAAAAGTGTAAAAGGGCTTAAATATATATTAAAAATATATTACACTACACGCACATCAAGTATCTATAATAATCGCAGTTTAATCGATGTTTAGTCGCAAATCGCATTGCAACTTGAATGGTAGGTTCTGTATATTGTTTTACGTGTGTGTGCTATTTATGTGTTACTTGTGCATGTTTATATTACGTTAGTGGTGGTTAAACGAAAACGCAATCGCAACTCTATCGCAACGCAATCTCATCGCAAACGCTAAACGTAAGTTATTTATGGTTAGATGTTAGTTAGGGTATTTACGTGACTATTATTTAAATCTGGCGCATCACTTAATCGACACTCGCTCAACGCACGAAACGAAACGTCGAAACTCAACTCGCCGGAGACGTTCGATCGAATGACTATTCGATCGAGTGGTCATCCGTCCAGATGACCATCTGATCGGATGGCCATCTGATCGGATTGCCCTCCGATCGCACAATGCACCGCCTTTCCTCTTTTGCTCACCTATAAATAGCACCTGTCACATCATAAACAGTGATGTGACAGCTCTGGTGCGACCCTTCGACTTCTCAGCCTATTTTCTCTCGATTCCTCGCGATTCTTGAAAGTTTTCAACTCAAATCTTGTACTTCCATCATCTACACACACTCCTTCATCTTTTTCACCAACAAATCTTCACTTTTCACCATGAAATCGGCTGGTTTGAGGTGTTCTAGGATGATGTCATCATGGGGTTCTTATGAACTTCAAGTTTTGACCTCATTCCACCGAGAACAACTAAGATCTAAAGGATTTTAACATGTTTAAACACTGATTTCGCAATAAATCTGAACATTTTCAGAATTAGAAGGATGGAAAGATGTTTTTATAACTTTCTTTCAACTCTTTTACAATTTGGCACTCAAAACCGATAGAATTGGAGCTCATTCAGGCCTTCCACTCCTTCCCTAGTGATGTGTCGGTCTGAGATCTGATTCCAATCAACGAGATGACCGACTTAGTGGGTTGCAGTTAACTGGTCAGACTGGGTTGATTCCTGTCCGATCGGATGACTTGGGCCAGATGGAGTTCCCGTTGTTTAACACGTTGTCATACCGTCTCGATCAAACTGCAAATTTTTCAAACTTAACAAATTTCAAAACGAGCAAGTCACCCAAACGGACTGCCATGCGATCGAGCGACAATCCGATCGGATTGACTTATGGTTTCAACACTTGAACATTTTTATAATTTATCAAAGAGCATCAAAATCCAACGAATGGTCATCCGATCGGAAGACCATCCGATCGAATGACCATCCTGCTGTGAACTTGTTATCCAAGAAATGTCTCGCTGGACGGATCGCCATTCGATCGAACGACCGTTCGACCGGGCAACCTAAAAGGTAGAGATACTTCTCTGTTGTTAAAATGCTACAACGAAAACTTCAAAACCGTCATATACAAACACATCCGCCCCAAACGAATGCCAATCCGACCGAATGGCCATCCGAACGGATGACCATCCATCCGGATTATCATCCGATCGAATGACCATCCGTCTGGATTGCCATCTGATCGGATGACCATTCATCACCTAGCACACTCGTCTCCGTTTAACGCGCCGTTCATCGCTTATGCTATCGTTCTGTAATTAGGCTAACTTTCCAGCGCTCCCTTTGTCACACCTTAACTTTTGCGGAAGCGTGATTATGTGTGACTTACTTAATATCATTGCATTAAACCATAACAAACATCTAAATGATAAAACCCAAGATGTTCATCCATATATAGTTTTTAAAACATTACAAACAACATTGTTCAAATCCCAACACAGACTTCAAATCCATATTACATACCATCCAAATTGATTAGAGTTCCATAAGGACTCGACAAAAGACACTAACAAACCAGGATTTGAGCCATGTATCTTACCCAAGATAAAATACATAACCTAAGCCCGTTGACATAGGATGACATCTTTTATTTAAAGACATGACTTGAAAACTTCAGTGCCCGCCAGATCCATATTTAGTTCCCTGAAATACATGTAGTTTGAAAACATCAACAAAAGTTGAGCGAGTTCATGTGTTTTGTATGTGAGCTCGTAATAAACCTTGTAATCATTATAAGTATGTATGTTTTGTAAACCCGGTATGAAAGTAAACAAGGAAACAGATCAACTAATGGTTTGTAAGGCCATTAACATGTGTGCAACAGCGTAGGAAGGCTCAAACCTAGCAGATTTTGTACCAGCTTCCGGCTGGAAGACGTAGTCACCTCATGGGCCAAATCCCGGTCCTCATGGGTGTGGGCTCGCTACACCCAAATAAATTTATCACTCATGTCCCTTGGCCCTTATACGAGGATTAATGGTCTTAAGTGTGCGCCTACCCATTCACATGATCTAATAGTTCATTCCTTAGCTAACCATACCACTTGTAATCATTTGTAAACAATTTGTAATACGTACTTCACCCCCGAAGTTATAAAACTGAAAACAGTAAAAAGAAAAAGGGGGACACGAACTCACACTCTTGCGTTCTTCAATCCGACGTAACTCACAGCTGATACCCGTTCACACGACTACCTACAAACGTACTACGCTTTATTAGACGGGTGGGTCGTGCCTTAACCTTAGTCTTAATTAGTGTCTTTGAGTTACGTTTCATTGTGTCATCAATATTATTCCAAGTTATATAATTATTTGTCAAAATAATAAATATTTTAACTTAAATTATATTTATTAATTTTTTGGAATATTAGTTAAAACAAAATATTTTAACTTGACAAGTTTATGTATAACTTCCCAAGGATGGGTGTATTCATACCCGCATTCTTATCCTTATGTATTTTGCCAAGTATCGGTGGCGTATTTCGGTGTGTAATTATACGTACGAGAATACGTATTCTTATTTGTTGGGATTGAACCCTATCAGAGGAACAGATAATTAAAGCCAAAACTGGATCAGGGCAGTGGATCCAGAATAAGCAGATGTTGTGTATACAAGTCTCTCCCCTTGAAAGTGGTTTCAACATCTGATGACCTCCAATCTACTAATCGTTACAACTGCTGACCTACAACTACTGATCAAGTCAAAGATTGACAAAGACTAAAGCCCTGCTGATTCAATCTACTGCTATAAGTCAAGCACTGCTGGATATATCAAGTACTGCTAGGTTCACATCAGTGGAAGGATTCAGCAGCAGTTTAGTTTGTTTTGTGTAATGTAGTGTATAACAGTTGTTAGCATAGCAGTACTTGTATAGATCAGTTGTTAGAGTTTGTTAGGAGGTTAGATGTCACTTTCTTGGTGACGTCAGCAAAGATGCCTCAGTGGTTTGTCCGTGCCTATAAATAGAATAGTACCTGTACTGTTCTATTAGCTCTTCACCATCTTTCTTCCTGTACGAACAAATCACTGTGAGCTCAGGCTGAGAGGGAGTTTGTTACATACATCCAATTGTAATCGTTGATGAAATAAATTCAATCATTCGGTTCTTTGTTGAAAATGTGTGTTGAAAGCAATTCTCCTGTTTGATTGTGTAAATTTTGTTTCCATTTATATTCCGCTGCACTACTTGTTCATTGTTCATCTTAATTCAAACATAAAACACAATCAAAACCAAACTCAGATCTTAACAATTGGTATCAGAGCTCGGACAATCAAATTTGATTTAGCAATCATTTTGACATAAATAGTTCAGCTCACAATCGTTGATACTGATAGTTTGTTCGTTTTGTTGAAAAACAGAGCAAGGTTTAATCACCATCAAAGTTGATTAATAAGTGCCTATAAAACAACCAGGATGACGTCACAATCACAAGATGATAAGAATAACATCGGCTCACTTTTCAAACCACCTATGCTTAAACGTAATGAATAAAACATCTGAGAGAGAAGGATGGGTCACATCCTTGCTCAACAGAATACTGGATGTTGGAGATCTGTTGTTTTTGGACCACATGTTCCTATGTTGCCAAGTGCTGAGGATTCAAAGAAGTTCGAACCTAAAAAACTTGAAAATTATGCTGAAACTGATTTCCAAAAGTTCTAACTCGATGCCAAAGCATTTAGAATCATTGCATCTACATTACCCAATGAAATTTATGCTGGGCTGTTACATTGTAACAGTGCCAAAGAGCTATGGGATGCATTGAAGGAACAGTTTGGGGGAGCGGAAGAAGTTATTGAAAATAATAGGGAAATTCTGAATCAGCAGTATGAAACCTTCTGCCACATCAAGGGTGAATCATTGACTCAGCAGTTTGAGCGATTCAGTTGTCTCATTAGTAAGCTAAGACTTGTTAAAGTTACATTTCCAAATTCAACTCAAAATAGCAGGTTTCTTAGATCACTACCAGAAAAATGGGATACCATTGCTTTTGTAGCTAGAAATTCTGCTGAGTTCAAAGATCTGACCTTGACCTAACTTCATGGTAGACTCCTGACCTATGAAAGGGAGTTAAACCAGAAAAAGAAGTTGCAAGAGTCTGATAAAGTTGCTGATGATTATTCATGTTAGGATCTGAGTTTGGATTGATTGTGATTTGTGTTTGAAATTAGGTGAACAAATGAAAGAGTAGTGCAGCGGAAATTATATGGAAGCAAACTTTTCACAATCAAAAAGAAGAAATGCTTTCAATCATACATTTTCAACAATGAATCAAATGATTAAATTTATTTTTAAACTTTGATTACAATGCAAGTATGATATGCAAACTCCCCCTCAGCCCGAGCTCAGTATTTGTTCGTGCAGAAAGAAGATGGTGAAAGAGCTAAACAGAACAGTACAGAGTACTGTTCTATTTATAGGCACTTGCAAACCACTGAGCATCAAAGCTGACGTCACCATGAAAGTGACATCTATCCTCCTAACAAACTCAAACCTCTGATCAATACAAACACTGCTATGCTAACTACTGATATTTCATTACATTACATAAACTAGTATAAACTGCTGCTGCATCCTTCCACTGCTGTCATCCCAGCAGTACTTGTCATGATCAGCAGTGCTTGAAGCATGGCAGTAGATTGAGCAGCAACGCTTTAGTTCTTCTATCAGACTTTGTCTTGATCAACAGTTGTAGGTCAGCAGTTTGCATGATTAGCAGATAGGAGGTCAGCAGATGTTGAAACCACTTTCAAGGGGAGAGACTTGCAACCAAACATCTGCTTATTCTGAATCTACTGCTGTGATCCAGTTTTGGCTTTTATTATCTGTTCCTTTGGTAGGGTTCAATCCCAACAATCTCCCCCTGGAACAGATAATGCCAAAACTCTTCATTATTGTATATTTTTATTGCCTCAACAACAGTTCCCTTATTTGCCCTTTGAATTGCAGTTCAAAAGTTAAGGCATCTATATCATCATCATCCCTGCTAAGAGGAAGATCAAGGAGATCCTGCAAATCTTCAAGACTCAGGCCAAGAGCTTGTTCCCTTGTTAGTTTCTTCTCTTCTCCATCAGTCCTGAGCAATGTCAATACGTGGGTCTGTTTATCAGTTTTCCACTTTTGTATTTTTGAGCCTGATGGGTTTCTTGGGAGATTTTTATTTGTAGAGGAATTTGGTGATGCTGGCCTGTTCATAACTGGCTGACCAGTACTTGCAGATTGTTCCAGTTCAGATTCTTCTTTCAACATTAACAAAATGCCCTTTTTCACAATGGCATTTCCAGTAAGTATATCTTGAACTGTTTCAGAACCCAACTGGCTTTGTCTCCTTCTTTTGTAGATGGCAGTACTAGCAGGAGCAGTGGTTCTTTTGGGATGTAGCTTTGATAATCCTTTTGAAACCTTTGCTTTGGAGTAATCAGGCTTTTGTGGAGCTGTTGGATCTTTCTTCCTAAGCTCTTCCAACCTTTTATAGGTGGCCCTGACCCTCGCTTCTCCCCACTTAGACACAGAGTTCTTTGACCCATATTCAGCAATTATCAGCTCCTCTTTCATTCTCTTCAGCTCTAAAGCCTTATCAGCTTCAACCTTTTTGAATTTTTCAGGGGGAGTCTGCTTGACCTTATTCTTGATCATTTCATGAATCCTGGCTACTTCTTTTTCAAGCTCAGGAATGGTCCAGTTTCTGTACATGTGTTTCTCCCCCTTGTATGTCTTGTAGGTCATGATGTTTTCAATGTAGTCTTTTCTCAAGGACTCATCTTCCTTCTCAGAGATTTGCTGACATACATTTTTTGCAAACTGTTCCAAAGCTCTGACCTGTGTGAGTAGAAACTGATAGTTTTGTTGATACTCTCTATCAGATTTCCCTTGTTTGTTTTTGATTGAGATATCCTTTGCTTGCTTGGCCTTGATTTTCAAGTATTCTTCAATATTAGTTTGCCTGGGATATCCTTCAATCGATGGCAAGCTCCTTTTGACAGGGACATCCTCATAGTAGAAAGACTTAATTTCATCGCTGACTGTTATGAGTTCAAGAGGAAATTGAACACCTGCAGGAGGTAAAGGTTTGTAAATTTGAGCTGAAGAGAGAGGAATGGGTTTTGGAAATGTGACAAGTGCTTGGGATTTTGAAGCTGTTGGTGGTGGTGATGGAGAATCATCATCTGATATGATAACCCTTCTCCTTTTTATTCTAGGAGAGGCAGATGATGTTTTGGGTGGAACAGTGGAGGTGATTTGAGTGACAGTGGTTTGTGACTGACTAACAGTTGTTGAAACAACTGGTGTTTCAACCGCTGTTGTCATTACAACAGATGTTTTAACATCTGCTGTCTTCTGCTTTGGGGCAGGAACTGATGGTGGTGGTAAGGCAGTGGTAGTGGTGTGTGTTGAAGTGGTGTGTGTTGAAGTGGGAGCAGTTGTTGTAACAACTGAGGTACCAGCAGATGTTGATACAACAAGAGTTTCAGCAACTATTTGGATGGAGGTTTGATGTTGGTGGCTTTTGGACAGTGGTTTTGGAGTATGCTTTGGAAGACTGGATGGTGTGGATTTGGGTTTCCTTACTTTTTTAGTAAGATTTCTTTTAGGAGCAGGATTTTGAACATCCTTTTCACCAGAACAACCCTGCGCATTCAGCTTCATGTAAGCTTTCTTCTCCTTATTCCACCTTGACAAGGCCTTTGCCACTCTATCCCTTTTTACACTTATGACAACATCATCAAGTGCATTCTGGGTAACATCAACCTTCTTACTACCATCTGGCAAGGGAATTTCTCTGAGCATTGCACCTGTTACTGTATCAAGATATAGCCCATTATCAATCGCTTTCTTTATCCACTCCTTAACTTTCTCCCCCTTTTTGCCATTATCTGTAGGGAGTTCGTCAATGTAAAGCACAGTTGGAGGAGCATGCCAGTGGTTGTCAACAGATGGGCCTTGAGAGCCAAGATGTCATCTTTAGTATCCTTGAACCTAGACTCCATTGCAGTTTTGAGATCTTGAACATGTTTTGCATGTTGCTGTTCAGCCAGTTGATGCTGTTGTTGGAGAAAAGGTTGAAAAAGGTTCCAGAGCTCATTTGTAACATCTGCAGGTGGTGGAGCAGATGTTTGAGGTGGAACAACTGTTAACAACTATTTTGCATGTTTTGCATGTTGCATGTTGCAGTGGATGGTACCTTTTGAACTGTTAACAACTGTTGCAGCATTTCTTTAACTTCTTCAACAGATGCGTCCAGTTTTTCAACACGTTTCGTTAATTCCTGGTACTTTAAACCATCACCCAAGTTAATGGGATCATCTGATTTCCCACTAGCAGTGGTTTTATCAGATGTTGAGGTAGGGAGTGTACTCCAAACATCAACAACTGATGCCCCTTTTTCTTGGTACTGGGGTCTTCTTCCTTCAACACTTGATAATCTTTTAATGTTACCAGTGGTTAATACAAACTCACTAGCAGATAACAGAGGTGTTATAGAAGGAATTGCCTCCAAGGAAGTCTTATGGATGTAACCACCGTCTAAGTGTAAACCTGTAGGTTCAACACTTGTAGTGGTTGCTTCACTTGGAATACCACCAAGAGTTACTTGTAACTCAAGGGGTGTAACCTCCTCAGGTTGTGTTGGTGGGTTAGCAAAGATTGATACATCAAGCCCAGTCTCATGTTGAGGTATATTCTCATGAACAGGTGAGTGAGAAGGACTGGTTTGTGCTAGGTTCAAATCAATTGCATCCAACAGCAGTTTGGTGTTTGGTGGAATTGGGGATGTGAAGGTAGGTTTAGAAAGCGGAATTGCCCCGGGTATTGGGCTGTGGAGGATGGAAACGAGTGCTTCCAGAGCCTCATGATGTGGTGACCCTATTTGTACAACCTGTTCTTTTTGTGAAGAGACAGGAGGAGTTTCAGGTATGGGTTGAGATATTTCTACCAACTGCTGTGAGGAAGTAGCAGCAGTGGTTTGTTGTGACTTTTGTGCAGTCACAGGTAGTTGCTCTGGTATCTCATCCTCCAGAGTTGCCTTTTTGATGGGTTTGGGGGGGTTTTTGATTTTTCTTTTTCTGTGGCTTTTTGGTGATTTTAGGTGTGGGTTTCAAGGCACTTGTTTGGCTACCTTGATCACCTTGAGCAGTGGGCTCAGCAGCAGATACCTGAGGAGCAGTGTTTTCTGCTAAAATCTGCTCAGGGCTTGTGTTTTGCAAGGTGTTGACATTCGTGTAAATGTTTCAGACGTTAAGCTTTTTATTTGAAAAGAGTCACCTTGATTTATTACCGCAATATCATTTTTACTGATTTTTTTCTCAAAATAATAGCTTAATAATCTCAGAAACAGTAAAAATGATTTTGTTTCAACATTTTTAACCAAATCATTGAAGATTACCTTGGAATAGTTAAAATTTTCTCCTTGTAAAATAGCATATCCCAAGTTTTGAATCTTCAGTGGTATTTCATTAAAAGAAGTGGTTTTATTTGAAACACAAACGAGGAGGGTATGGAATAAAAATCTTGTTGTAGGAGGGAAGAATCCTTTTTCTAAGGTATCCCTCTTCATCATTATGTCTGCATACCCTCGTTCAATGAAGTCAATTTTTAACTCGTTTTTAGGGAAAGAATCTGTACCTTCCTGATCAGCGAGCTGAAAGACCTCAGATATGGATTGCGGTGTTATTCGGACTGCTTTCTTCTGCAGAGTAGAGTTAATGGCTATGACATCTTCTCCTTGTTTTTCAAGGATACAATTTTTCCAAAACTCTCTCTGAGTTTGCAGGTAAATGGGTGCATCAACGGTTAACAAAGTTTTATACTTTGAGGCGTTGATCATGTCGAGGATGGAATCAAATGTATCGATGTTGCCGGGTTTTGTGAGAAGACCCAGTAGATTGTGAGATGGTTTGTGTGGGATTTCGGTGGAGGTAGCCTTTTGAGAGGCCCATTTGGAAGATTTTGCGGATGATTTCGATTTAGTCATTTTGAAGATGAGAATCGAAGATGAAAATGTGAAGAAATTTGATGGAATGTGATGGAAACTGTTTTGAGAAGAGAACTTTTGAGAATTCAATTCGACAGTGAAACCCTGTTTGGGTTTTGAAAGGGGGTTTTATAGAGGAAAAGTGAATGCTGACGTGGCAGCAGTTACAAAAGGTCTGACCACTAAGTACTGTCCGCATGCCATCCCCTGGTGAAGTGAAGGACAATACTTTTGAACAGTACAGTTTGTGAAAACAACTGGTGAAGACAGTAGTTGTAATGATAATGGAGGACAGTGGATGCTTTTTACTATCAGTAGATAGCTCAGCAGTGGATGCAACACTGATTTTGACCATCAGTGGTTAACAAAAGAAAAAGAGAACATGGGATGACTTTCAGCAGTGGACAGACTTTTTGTAGTAGCACAGACTTTTGAACCCATCAGTGGTTATGGCAGACTTTTAGGATTTTAATGAAAAATTCATTTTAGCTATTTTTAAGGATGGATTTTTGATTTTCTGAAAACATTTTAATGCTTTTATTCATAGAAAAACAGGATTTTGCCTGTTATTCCATGTTGAGCATGCCAATCCTAGAGATCAGGCTTTCAAAGGTGGATGTGTCTAATGCTTTGGTTAGCACATCTGCCAGCTGATCCTTAGTTGGAACATGATGTAGAGAAATCAAACCTTTTTCATAGCAATCCCTCACAAATTGATGTCTGATGTCGATGTGTTTGGTGGTTGAGTGGGAAACTGGATTTTTGATGATATTTTCTGCCGCCTGGCTGTCCAACATGAGTGGTGTCTTCAAGGCAGTGATACCAAAATCCAGTAACTGATTCTGAAGCCAGAGCAGTTGGGCTGTACAGCTTGCAGCAGCTATATATTCTGCCTCAGTAGTGGATGTGGAAACAGCTGCTTACTTTTTGCTTTGCCAAGACACTAAGCAGTTGCCTAGGAATTGGCACCCTCCTGAAGTGGACTTCCTTGTTTTATCACATCCAGCAAAGTCACTATCTGAGAAACCTGAAAGCTCAATTTTACCATCAGCTGGATACCAGATACCAAGTGTGGGAGCACCTTTGAGGTATCTGAATATCCTTTTTACAGCAATAAGGTTTGACTTTCTAGGGGCTGATTGGGATCTTGCACAGACACATATTGCAAACATGATATCTGGTCTAGATGCAGTTAGGTACAATAAAGACCCAATCATGCTTCTATATAAGGTCTGATCAACCAAATCATCCTTTTCTTCAGACATGACCAATTTATTGGTGGCAATGGGTGTACTACATGGCTTACAATCATCCATATCAAATTTCTTTAAAAGTTCTTTGGCATATTTGCCTTGATGGATGAAAGTACCATTTTGCAGCTGCCTTACTTGGAGACCAAGAAAGCACTGGAGTTCACCCATTGCACTCATTTCAAACTCATCTGTCATGAGTTGTCTGAACTCTTCACACATTTTATCACATGTGCTTCCAAAAATGATGTCATCCACATAAATCTGTACAATCATCAAATCTTTTCCTCTCTATTTTAAAAACAGTGTTTTATCAATCCTGCCTCTGGTGAAACCAATGGACAGTAAAAAGGTGGAAAAAGTTTCATACCAGGCTCTTGGTGCTTGCTTCAAGCTATACAAAGCTTTATTTAGCTTGTAGACATGATCTGGATAAAATGGATCCTCAAAACCTAGAGGTTGACAAACATAAACCTCCTCTTGAATCTTACCATAGAGGAATGCACATTTGATATCCATTTGATACACCTTGATGTTGTGGTTGACAGCAAAGGCAAGAAAGAGTCTAATTGCTTCAAGTCTTGCTATAGGAGCAAAGATTTCATCATAGTCAATACCCTCTTCTTGTCTGTAACCTTGAACCACAAGCCTGGCTTTATTCTTGACAACAATGCCCCTTTCATCAGTTTCGTTTTTGAAGACCCACTTTGTGCCAATAGGACTTACTTCCTCTGGCAGTGGTACAAGCTCCCATACTTGTTGTCTTTTGAACTGTTGGAGCTCCTCTTGCATAGCTTCTACCCAGCTGTTGTCTTTCAGTGCCTCTTGGTACTTGACAGGCTAATGGAGTGATAGGAAGCCAGCAAAAAGACAAATGTTTTGGGATTGCTTTCTTGTAAGCACCCCTTCATTGATGTTGCCAATGATTTGATCCGGCGGATGAGATTTCAAGAAGATGAGCTCTCCTTGGTATGGAACAATGGCGTTTTGAGGTGAGGGCTGCAGATGTGTATCATCTGAGCAAACCACTGCTGGTGACTTTGATGACCCAGCAGTGGCTTCAAAAGGTGGTGGCATTGGAGGTAAAGGTGTGGACAACTGCTGACTTTGATCCACTGTTTGAGGACTTTGTCAGCAGTGTTTGATGAGATAGAGGCAGGGGTTAAGGGGCTACTTTGGTCAACAACTGTTGAGGTAGCAGTGGTAGAGCTTTGACAACTGTTTTAAACACCTGATGCTCTTCCCTTTAAAACAGACCTTTGAGGAATGATGATCTCATATCCATAGTCTGGTGATGAATCCTCTGATGACCCTACACTGTTAGTCTTGACAGCAGTATTTTCAAAGGTGAATTTATCAAGATTAAACAAATCAGCAGGATTTGCTGGGATTTTCATTGATGAAAGTTCATTAAACTTTACATTCAAAGTCTCTTCCACTGCCTTGGTCCGTGTATTAAACACTTTGTAGGCCTTAGCAGTGGTTGAGTATCCCAGGTGATAACCACAATCTACTTTGGCTGCAAATTTTGAGATGGAATCTTTTAAGTTCAAGATAAAACATGGGCAGCCAAATACTTTAAAGTATGAGATCCGTGGTTTGATTTTATAGAGAATTTCATAAGCAGTCTTTTTGTGCCTGGGGTTGATTAAAACTCTGTTTTGGACATAGCAAGCAGTATTTACTGCCTCTGCCCAAAAAGTTAATGGCAAACTTGAATCTGCAAGCATAGTTCTGGCAGCCTCAATTAATGTTCTATTTTTCCTTTCAACAACCCCATTTTGCTCTGGTGTTCTAGGGATGTTGTACTGCCTTACAATCCCTTTCTTCACACAGAAGGCATCCAACTCCTTATTTTTGAATTCTGTGCCATTGTCACTATTGAAGACTTTTACTGGAAGGTCAAATTGCTTTTCAACCTGTGTCACAAAGTCTTGCAAAATGCCTGCAGTTTCATCTTTTGAGTGCAAAAAGAAAGTCCATGTAAACCTAGAAAAGCCATCAATAATAACCAGACAATATCTCTTCTTTTGAGACTCATGACTTGAACTGGGACAAACAAATCCATGTGCAACATTTGTAAACACTGGGTTGTTTTGGACTCTTCAATGGACTTGAAAGAGCTTTTGTGCTGTTTTCCTTTTAAACAGGAAATGCAGTGCTCAGGACATGAAAACATTTTTTGTGGTAGTCCTCTTACAAGGCCATTTTTTGAGATTTCAGTGATGGTTTTGAGATTTGTGTGCCCTAGTCTTCTGTGCCAAAGCTCTGTCTCTTTGTTAGAGGCAGCTGAGAACAGACAGGCATCAGCTCTAGGGCACTCTCTTGACATGTTAACAACATAAACATTGCCACTTCTTTGAGCAACAAGTTTAGTTGTGCCTTTCTTGATTATTGCTTCAATCTTACTAACCATTTCTGGTCCAACAATCCTACAACAATCCTTTGTGAAGAATGAGCCAAACCCTTTATCACTCATTTGAGACACACTCAGGAGATTGAATTTTAGATTGTCTATAAGATTGACATTTTCAAATTTTACATTTCCAGACTTTACCGTACCAGACCCCAGAACTTTTCCTTTACTATTATTACCAAAGGATATATCACCCCCTCCATGAGTTTTAAAATCTCGAAGAAGGGCTTTACATCCTGTCATGTGCCTGGAGCCTCCACTATCTACATACCAAAGACTATCTAAACATGCAGAAGCTCCCTGCACATGAAGTAAAAGGATTAGTTCATAAAAGTCTCCAAAGCCAACAGGGCCTTGGATGGGGTCTCAACAGTGTCTGGGATGGAAGCAGTTGTATGGAAAGTGGTTAGCTCAGGGGTTTAAACATTTTTGGGAATGTTTTTCTCTAACCACTGTTTGGGGTCTTGACCCGTCATCTGTTGATAACCGAAAGGATGCCTGTTCACTTTTGGTTTAGAGGGCCTTTTGTAAGCCTCATAAACGTGTGGGATCCTTTGGTATGATGCCTTTTCCTTGCCTTTTCTGAAATGATTGGCTGGAGGGGCATCAGTCACTTGTACATCCCTTTGAACAGTTGTTTGGTTCAGCTGTTTTGTGACAGCAGTTTGGACAGGGACAAACAGTGGTTGTTTCTTGGTGAACTTAACAGATGATGCTGATGAACTTAAGGATGTTTTTGCTGTGTATTCTTTCTTCTTTTCATCAAAGTTCTTAAGATACACACAATCCTTAGTTTTGTGGTTATTTTTACCACAGATGGTGCAGCTTTCAGCAGGAGCAATGACATTTGTTTTGTTTAGATCATGTGCTTTTAGATGAAAACAATCTTTTGTTAGATGATTCTTCTTTTCACAGAAATCACAAAACAGGTTTTTAGTTTTTTCTCTTTTCTTCCTTTTCTCAGATTCCTTTGCAACAGAGTTTTGAATCTCTGTTGGGATATCTTTGATAGGAATGACTCTTGCTTTTGGAGCTTTTACACCATCAGTGGTTGTGAAATCTATTGGTTTGAAATTTTCCAGGATATCACACTCATCAGACCATGTGGGTTTAAACTGGTATTTCTCAATTTCCTCAAAAGTTGAGGATCCCACAGATCTTTCTAGAGTAATTTTGTTACCAAGTTTATCAATTATTTTAACTTCTTGGCCACTTTTGTTGGTTGGTATGATTTCAGGAGAAACAGCTTGCATTGCAGCAGTGCTTACAATATCATCATATTTTCTATGACCTATACCAAACTTGACATTGCTTTTAAGCTGTTTCTCAAGCATAACCTCATACCCTTTGCAGGATTCTACCCATCTTTCACAAGTGATCTGGGTAGACTCTAACTCCTTTTTGCAAACTTGGTATTTTTCTACCATAGTTTGGAGTTGAGTTTTGGTTATGCTTTGTTCTTCTTTTAAACTGCTGATCTCCTTATCCTTTTCAGCCAATTTGTTTCTAAGTTCTTTTACTGACTTTTCAAATTTGACCTCATCAGATAGGATTTTATTTCTAAGGTTTTCATTTACCTCTTTGATGTTAGCAAATGCAATAATACATTTGTCTGAACACAGTTTTTCAAGAACTTGACGTGATACTTTAGCAGCAGCCATCATGGCACAATCACATTGATGATCATTATCTTCATCAGCTCTTCCTTCTTCTTCGCCAGCTTTCTTCAAATCTTCTTCCTCTTTGTCATCTTGTGACCAAAGGTCGGTCAGTGGTTCAATCAGGGTTTCTGAATTTTCTCCCAGCAGTAGTTCACCAGCAACTGCTGTAACCACTGCTTCAGCAACTTCATCCACTGTTTCAGCACTTAGCTGTTCACCTTCAGTTTCAACCCCTTCTGGTATTGACTCTAATGCCATCAAACAAAATTCATCATTAAAATTATCATTAGTAGCATAGAGAGCAAAATTTTCATCATTAAGATCTTCAGGCATGCTGCTCCAATCAACAAAGCCTTGTGTAAAGAAGCTTTGCTGATCTGGTGGTGTAGCTGTTGGAGCAGCTAGTTGGGGTGCAGCAGGTTGCACTTGTGCCTGAGGGACAGGGGCTTGAACATACTGAATTTGTGGAACAGTGATTTGAACATAATGCACAGGCACAGGGGTTGCAGCATAATGAGCAGTGTTAACATGTGCTGCAGGGGCATATTGGGTATAGTGCACAGTATTTTGTTGTTGTGGTCTAGGATTTGAGCCAGGGTGAGTAACTATGGGACCAGTAGTTTGACTCCTGCATTCCCTAGCAAAATGACCTAGCCTATTACACTTGTAACACTTGATTTTCGACTTATCCAACCCAACCCTCAAATTTCCATGAAGCCCTAGAAATTTTCTCCCTGTTCTTTTGTAGAACTTGCCTGTTCTTACACTAAGCAAGGCCAATTGATGCAAAATGTCCATTTCTTCTAAGTCAGTTGGATCAAAATGCTGCAAATCATTTAGTTCAAAGCATAAGTTATCTAACATCTGGTTTTCAGCATTTGCAGTGAAAGCATAATTTGCAGAGTGAGAATCAGAGTTGTTAAAATTACCCCCAGCAGTTATGTCAATAAAGTGATCATAACTCTGATCCTTACTGCTGCTACCAGATTCTTCCTGACCAAAAAGAGCTGTGCTGCCAAATGAATAGTCATCAGCAACCTTTCCAGACTCTTGCAACCTCCTTTTCTGGTTTAACTCCCTTTCATAAGTTAGGAGTCTACCATGGAGTTGGGTCAGGGTCAGATCTTTGAACTCAGCAGAGTTTCTAGTGACAAAAGCAATTGTGTCCCATTTTTCAGGCAGTGATCTAAGGAACCTGCTATTTTGGGTTGCATCTGGAAATGTAACCTTAACAAGCCTTAGTTCACTGATGAGACAACTAAAACGTTCAAATTGTTGGGTTAGTGACTCCCCTTTGATGTGACAAAACGTTTCATACTGCTGATTCAGAATTTCCCTATTGTTTTCGATAACCTCCTCCGTTCCTCCGAACTGTTCCTTCAATGCATCCCACAATTCTTTTGCACTGCTACAATGTAACAGTCCAGCATAGATTTCGTTAGGGAGTGCAGAGGCTATGATGCTAAGCGCTTTGGCGTCCAGTTCAAACTTCTGAAAATCCAATTCAGTGTAATTTTCAGTTGGTTTAGGAACGGACTTTTTGGCGTCCTCTGCGCTTGGCACCATAGGAACGTGAGGACCGAAAACGACAGACCTCCAACATCCAGTGTTTTGTTGAGCGAGGATGTGACACATCCTTCGCTCCCAGATGTTGTACTCATTTCTTTTCAGCATGGGTGGTTTAAACAAAGAGCCAATGTTGTTTTTATCATCTTGTGATTGCGACATCTTTCTGGTTGTTTTACAGGTACTGATCAATCAACTTTATCGGTGATTAAACCTTACTCTGTTTTTCAACACAACAAACAAACTATCAGTATCAACAATTTCGAGTTGAACTATTTACGTCAAAATGATTGTTAAATCAAATTTGACTGTCCTAGCTCTGATACCAATTGTTAGGATCTGAGTTTGGATTGATTGTGATTTGTGTTTGAAATTAGGTGAACAAATGAAAGAGTAGTGCAGCGGAAATTATATGGAAGCAAACTTTTCACAATCAAACAGAAGAAATGCTTTCAATCATACATTTTCAACAATGAATCAAATGATTAAATTTATTTTTAAACTTTGATTACAAAGCAAGTATGATATGCAAACTCCCCCTCAGCCCGAGCTCAGTGTTTGTTCGTGCAGAAAGAAGATGGTGAAAGAGCTAAACAGAACAGTACAGAGTACTGTTCTATTTATAGGCACTTGCAAACCACTGAGCATCAAAGCTGACGTCACCATGAAAGTGACATCTAACCTCCTAACAAACTCAAACCTCTGATCAATACAAACACTGCTATGCTAACTACTGATATTTCATTACATTACATAAACTAGTATAAACTGCTGCTGCATCCTTCCACTACTGTAATCCCAGCAGTACTTGTCATGATCAGCAGTGCTTGAAGCATGGCAGTAGATTGAGCAGCAACGCTTTAGTTCTTCTATCAGACTTTGTCTTGATCAGCAGTTGTAGGTCAGCAGTTTGCATGATTAGCAGATAGGAGGTCAGCAGAGGTTGAAACCACTTTCAAGGGGAGAGACTTGCAACCAAACATCTGCTTATTCTGAATCCACTGCTGTGATCCAGATTTGGCTTTTATTATCTGTTCCTTTGGTAGGGTTCAATCCCAACAATTCATTTGGCAGCACAGCTCTTTTTGGTCAGGAAGAATCTGGTAGCAGTAGTAAGGATCAGAGTTATGATCATTTTATTGATATAACTGCTGGTGGAAACTTTAACAACTCTGATTCTCACTCTGCAAATTATGCTTTCACTGCAAATTGTGAAAACTAGATGTCAGATAACTTGTGCTTTGAACTAAATGACTTACAACACTTTGATCGAACTGACCTTGGAGAAATGGACATTTTGCATCAATTGGCATTGCTTAGTGTAAGAACAAGCAAATTTTACAAAAGGACAGGGAGAAAATTCCCAGGGTTACATGGGAATTTAAAAGTGGGGTTGGATAAATCTAAGATCAAGTGCTATAAATGCAACAGGCTAGGACACTTTGCTAGGGAATGTAGGAGTCAAACTGCTGGTCCAATTGTTACTCATCCCATCTCAAACCCTAGACCACAAAACCAAAGCACTGTGCACTATTCCCATTATACCCCTGCTGCCCATGTAAACACTGCTCATTATGCAAACCCTATTCTTGTGCATTATGTTCAAACCACTGTCTCTCAAATTCAGTATATTCAGGTTCCTGTACCTCAGGTTCAAGTGTAACCAGTTGCACCACAACAAGCTGCACCACCAGCAGTGGTTCAACCAGATCAGCAAAGCTTTTTCACCCAAGGCTTTGTTGACTGGAGCAGCTTACCTGAAGAGCTAGGGGATGAAAATTTTGCACTCTATGCTACTAATGATGCTTCTAATGATGAATTTTGTCTTATGGCATTAGAGTCAATACCAGAAGAGCTGAATGCTGAAAAGGGGCAAACAAGTGCTGAAACAGTGGATGAAGTTGCTGAGGCAGTGGTTACTGCTGTTGCTGGTGAACTACTGTTGGGAGAAAATTCAGAAACCCTGCTTGAACCATTGGTTGACCCCTGGTCCAAAGAAGAAGAAAAGGAAGAGAAGGAAGAAGGTGAGAAAGCAGAAAGAGCTGATGAAGAAAATGATCATCAATGTGACTGTGCCATGATGACTGCAGCTAAGGTATCATCTCAGGTTCTTGAAAATCTGTGTTCAGACAAGTGCATTATAGCATTTGCTAACATTAAAGAGGTGAATGAAAACCTTAGGGATAGAGTATTGAATGATGAGGTCAAATTTGAAAGGTCTTTAAAAGAACTTAAAAATTGGCTGAAAAAGATAAAGAAATCTGCAGCTTAAAAGAAGAGCAAAGCATAACCAAAAACCAACTTCAAACAATGGTAGAAAAATACCAAGTTTGCAAAAAGGAGTTGGAATCCACCCAGATCACTTGTGAAAAATGGGTGGAATCATGCAAAGGTTATGAGGTTATGCTTGAAAAACAGATCAAAAGCAATGTGAAATTTGGTATTGGCTTTAGAAAGCATGATGAAATTGAAAACAATGCTTTAAAAGAATCTGTTCAATCCACTGTTGAAGTTATTCCCACAAACAAGGATGGCCAAGAGGTTAAAATAACTGACAAACTTGGTAACAAAATTACTCTGGAAAGATCTGTGGGGTCCTCAACTTTTGAGGAAATTGAGAAATATCAATTTAAACCCACATGGTCTGATGAGGGTGACATCCTTGAAAACTTCAAACCAATGGATTTCACAACCACTGATGGTGTAAAAGCTCCCAAGGCAAAAGTCATTCCACTCAAAAATATCCCAACATTGGTTCAAAACTCTGTTGCTAAGGAATCTGAAAAAAGAAAGAAAAAGGAAAAGATCAAAAACCTGTTTTATGATTTTTGTGAAAAGAAAAACCATCTAACAAAAGATTGTTTTCATCTAAAAGCATATGATCTTAACAAAACAAGTGTAATTTTATCTGCTGAGAGCTGCACCATCTGTGGTAAATCAAACCACAAAACTCAAGAATGTGTGTATCTCAAAAACTTTGATGTACAAAAGAATGAGTACACTGCAAAAACATCCTTAAGTTCATCAACATCATCTGTCAAGTTCACCAAAAACCAACCACTGTTTGTGCCAGTCCAAACAGCTGTTACAAAACAACTGAACCAAACATCTTTCAAAAGAGATGTTCAGGTGACTGATGCACCCCCTGCCAACCAATTCAGAAGAGGTAAGGGACAACCATCATACCAAAGGATCCCACATGTTTATGAGGTTTACAAAAAACCTTCTAAACCAAGAGTGAACAGGTATCCTTTTGGTTATCAGCAGGTGATTGGTCAAGAACCCCAACAGTGGTTAGAGAAAAACATTCCCAAAAATGTTCAAACCCCTGAGCTAACCACTGTCCATGCACCTGAACTCATCCCAGACACTGTTGAGACCCCATCCAAAGCCTTATTGGCTTTGGAGACCCTAATGAACTAATCCTTTTACTTCATGTGCAGGGAGCTTCTGCATGCTTAGATAGCCTTTGGTATGTAGATAGTAGAGGCTCCAGGCACATGACAGGATGTAAAGCCCTACTCAAAGATTTCAAAATCCATGGAGGGGGTGATATATCCTTTGGTAATAATAGTAAAGGCAAAGTTCTGGGGTCTGGTACAATACAGTCTGATAATGTAAAATTTGAAAATGTCAATCTAATAGACAATCTAAAATTCAACTTCCTGAGTGTCTCACAAATGAGTGATAAGGGGTATGGCTCATTCTTCACAAAGGATTGTTGTAGGATTGTTGGACCAGAAATGGTTGAAAAGATTGAAGCAATAATAAAAACTGGAAAAACCAAACTTGTTGCTCAAAGAAGTGGCAATGTTTATGTAGTTGATATGTCAAAAGAGAGCCCCAGGACTGATGCCTGTCTGTTCTCAGCTGCATCAAACAAAGAGACAGAGTTATGGCATAGGAGATTGGGGCACACAAATCTTAAGACAATAACTGCCATTTCAAAATAGGGGTTAGTAAGAGGTTTAGCTCAAAAACTGTTCACATGTCCTGAGCATTGTGTTTCCTGCCTAAAAGGAAAACAACATAAAAGCTCATACAAATCAATTGATGAGTCCAAAACAACCAAATGTTTTCAAATGCTTCATATGGATTTGTTTGGCCTAGTTAAAGTCACGAGTCTTAAGAAAAAGAGATATTGTTTGGTTATTGTTGATGACTTTTCTAGGTTTACATGGACTTACTTTTTACACTCAAAAGATGAGACTGCAGGCATTCTGCAAGACTTTGTGAAACAGGTTGAAAAGCAGTTTGACCTTCCAGTGAAAATCTTCAGAAGTGATAATGGCACAGAATTCAGGAACAAGGAGTTAGATGATTTCTGTGTGTCAAAAGGAATTGTGAGGCAATACAGCATTCCAAGAACACCAGAACAAAATGGGTTTGTTGAAAGAAAGAACAGGACCTTGATTGAGGCTGCCAGAACCATGCTTGCTGATTCAGGTTTGCCATTAACTTTTTGGGCAGAGGCAGTAAACACTGCCTGCTATGTCTAAAACAGAGTGTTAATCAACCCCAGGCATCAAAAGACTGCCTATGAACTGCTGTATAAAATAAAGCCATTGATTTCATATTTCAAGGTTTTTGGCTGCCCATGCTTCATTTTAAACTTAAAAGATTCTATCTCAAAGTTTGCAGCCAAAATTGATTGTGGTTATCATCTGGGATACTCAACCACTGCTAAGGCCTACAAAGTGTTTAACACAAGGACCAAAACAATGGAGGAGACTTTAAATGTAAAGTTCAATGAACTTTCATCAATGAAAATCCCAGCAAACCCTACAAATTGTTTGATCTTGATAAATTTACTTTTGAAAATACTGCTGTCAAGACTAATAGTGCAGGTCCATCAAAAGAATCATCATCAGACTATGGGTATGAAGTCATCATTCCTCAACAAAATTCTGTCTCAATGGGAAAAGCAGCATATGTCCAAAACAGCTGTCAAAGCTCAACCACTGCTACCTCAACAGTTGTTGACCAAAGTAGCCCTTTAACCCCTGCTTCCACATCATCAAGCACTGTTGATAGAAGTCCTCAAACAGTGGATCAAAGTCAACATGTGTCCACACCATTACCTCCTATACCACCACCTTTTGAAGCCACTGCTGGATCATCAAAGTCACCAGCAGTGGTTAGCTCAGATGATTCACATCTGCAGCCCTCCCCACTTAATGCCATTGTTCCATACCAAGGAGATCTGATCTTCTTGAAATCTCATCCACCTGCCCAAATCATTGGCAACATCAATGAAGGGGTGCTCACAAGAAGTCAATCCCAAAACATTTGTCTTTTTGCTGGTTTCCTATCTCTCCATCAGCCAGTCAAGTACCAAGAGGCACTGGAAGACAACAGCTGGGTAGAAGCCATGCAAGAAGAGCTCCAACATTTCAAAAGACAACAAGTATGGAAACTTGTACCACTCCCAGAGGGCGTAAGTCCTATTGGCACAAAGTGGGTCTTCAAAAACAAAACTAATGAAAGGGGCATTGTTGTCAAGAATAAAGCCAGGCTTGTGGTTCAAGGATTCAGACAAGAAGAGGGCATTGGCTATGATGAAACATTTGCCCCTGTAGCAAGACTTGAAGCTATCAGACTATTTCTGGCCTTTGTGTCAACCACAAAATTAAGGTGTATCAAATGGACATTAAATGTGCATTCCTCTATGGTAAGATTCAAGAAAAGGTTTATGTCTGTCAACCTCCAGGCTTTGAGGATCCATTTAATCCAAATCATGTCTACAAGCTAAATAAAGTTTTGTATGGCCTGAAACAAGCACCAAGGGCCTGGTATGAAACTCTTTCCACTTTCCTACTATCCATTGGTTTCACCAGAGGTAAAATAGATAAAACATTGTTTTTAATATGGAGAGGAAAGGATTTGATGATTGTCCAAATTTATGTGGAGACATCATTTTTGGAAGCACATGTAATAAAATGTGTGAAGAGTTTAGGCAACTCATGACAGCTGTGTTTGAAATGAGTGCAATGGGTGAACTCCAGTGCTTTCTTGGTCTCCAAGTAAGGCAACTGCAAAATGGCACTTTCATCCATCAAGGCAAATATGCCAAAGAACTGTTGAAGAAATTTGAGATGGATAATTGTAAGCCATGTAGTACACCCATTGCAACCAATAAAATAGTCATGTCTGATGAGAAGGATGATTTGGTTGATAAACTTTATATAGAAGCATGATTGGGTCTTTATTGTACCTAACTGCATCTAGGCCAGACATCATGTTTGCAACATGTGTTTGTGCAAGATCCCAATCAGCCCCTAGAAAGTCAAACCTTATTGCTGTAAAAAGGATATTCAGATACCTCAAAGGTGCTCCCACACTTGGTATCTGGTATCCAGCTGATGGTAAAATTGAGCTTTCAGGTTTCTCAGATGGTGACTTTGCTGGATGTGACAAGACAAGGAAGTCTACTTCAGAAGGGTGCCAATTCCTAGGAAATTGCTTAGTGTCTTGGCAAAGCAAAAAGCAAGCAGCTGTTTCCACATCCGCTGCTGAGGCAGAGTATATAGCTGCTGCAAGCTGTACAGCCAAACTGCTTTGGCTTCAAAATCAGTTGCTGGATTTTGGTATCACTGCCTTAAAGACACCACTCATGCTGGATAGCCAGGTAGCAGAAAATATCATCAAAAATCTAGTTTCCCATTCAACCACCAAGCACATTGACATCAGACATCACTTTGTGAGGGATTGCTATGAAAAAGGTTGATTTCTCTGCACCATGTTCCAACTAAAGATCAGCTGGCAGATGTGCTAACCAAAGCATTAGACACATCCACCTTTGAAAGCTTGATCTCTAGGATTGGCATGCTAAACATGGAATAACAGGCAAAATCCTATTTTTCTATGAATAAAAGCATTAAAATGTTTTCAGAAAATCAAAAATCCATCCTTAAAAATAGCTAAAAATGAAGTTTTCATTAAAATCCTTAAAAGTCTGCCATAACCATTGCTTTGTTCAAAAGTCTGTTCTATTTCAAAGTCTGTCCACTGCTGAAAGTCAACCCCTGTTCTTTCATTTCCTTGATAAGCACTGTTGTTCAAAATCAGTGTTTTTATCCACTGATAGTCAAAATAAGTATCACAAACAGTCGAATATAATCCACAGGGGATCAAAATAAAAATAGAAATATTGTTCAACAGATAGTGGCATCCCAAGCTTGCGAGACTCTAACGATGCTAAGGAGTGGCCAGCCTATTTCGTGTAGAACCTGCATTTAATCTTTTTGGGGAAAATACGTCAGTTTACACTGGTAAATACATTCAACCGACACTTTTGTAAAAGGTTTAATAAAATTGATTTGAATGCACAAGGCACAAACTCTTTATAACTTGGGATAATTTATCAATTAAATATTGTAAAAGAATTACATGTTCACTATGCGTTCAGTCGCCCGGGTCGTGCCGGGTTTAAGGTTAATAGACACGCCACAAAGCATATAGCCGTGGCGGGAAAACCAACGGTTATACCTTTATAAATATAGACACATTGTTGGGTGTACGCCTACACCCGCGTGCCGAGGTCGTGGCCATTTCGTAAAATGATGCCAAGGATATCCGGGACATGGTCATTAAGCTCCCAAAGGCGTAAAGCCAACAAAACAAATTTTTAAACAGGTCACATTGATCATACCCAACTACTAATGAGTTGGGGTCAATTGCCCGACCAAGCGGTATTTTATATACCGTAACCCAAGCAACGGAAAATAAGTTAAAAGTATTTACCTGAGCAAGTAATAACCTCAATAAACAAATGCAAGTATCTTTTACTGGTCTCCTATTCTGGAACGAAGGTTTATAACAACCTATTAGAATCCTAACGGGTCTTTAATTTAGCCTTAGCTTAGACCGGTTAGTTTCAAAGGATAATTACGGTTTAATCGCGTGAAAGGCGAAAACCGGGAATGGAATGTGGTTTGGACCCATCAAGTTTGAAGACTTGTTTTATATGGGTATAATAACCACACTCTGGATTTTGAAGTAAAAACGATAAGGTTTGACCCGTTTCGGCTAGTTTATGTAAACTAGTTACATAAACCGAACCGTGCGCGTAAAAGGCATAACGGGTGACCGTAAGAGTTTTACACAAGTTTCCTAAGTTAATATGCTTTAAAGAGGTTGTGGTATTAGTAGGATACCTTCCATTTTGCCCATAATGAGTTTAATCCCAAAGTACGCCCCGTAGGGGTATTTCGGTCTACTTAAAGATTATAATAGAGGTTTCCGAGTTCTACAGGAAATCTGAGTTTTCCGAACAGTTTATAAAGTTCAAAATACTTTATTTATTATTTAATATCAGTAGCAACTAGAATCGGGTCAAAATACCATGTAGAACTCAAGTTATGTCCGAAAAGGGTATATCCGGTATTTACCGAATCGATGCCATAACCGCAGGTTGTTAGCAGGTTAAAAATAATTAAAAATCTTTAAAAATCCCAAAATATTATTTTACATTAGTGTGTAAAAGGTTTGGTGTCGAAATTTGGGTTTAGATAGGCTTTATGCTAATTGCGCCGTTTAATTACTAAAGTTTCCGTAATTGCGCTATTTAGCATAACTCCTATTCTAGACCTCGGATTGACGTGAAATTTTAGGGACATGCTTAGAAATTAGTAACTAAAGTTATTGTCCTTTCACATGTTCAAAATTCTCGTTTTATAGTAAAAAGGGCGTTATGGTCAACTTTTAAGCATTTAATGGAAATGTGCAAAAGACTCGGACAAACGACGAACCGGTCACAGAGGGTTAAACCATCATGTAACCTGGTTCTAAGAGAGTCCTAAGGCATATCTAAATCATACCATAACGGGTCAGAACTGAAGTCAAAGCAAAAGTCAAAGTTTTGCGACTTTCGGTTCCGAACCGGGTCAAAACAGTAAATGGTCGGATCAAACAAGCTTAGACCAATTATAATACTTATTATCATGTTTTATGAGTGTCAAAACAGGTTACACGCCATCCACATTACTGATTATGCATAAAATCGAAAGTTAGCATTCTGTTGACTTTTTCTAAGCAAGTTTGACTCGACATTTGGACTAGTTAGAGTGGGAATCAGAGGGTTCCCTTTTAGGGGTTTAAAGCCCACATGATTACCAACATATAACTACCTTTGATTCGACAAATCACTGGACTATTAGTGATTTATCGTCAAGTCAATCGTCAATTACGACGGATTGACTTTTAAGCTATAACTAAGCAAAACTTAACCAAGAAAGGGTGGAGCACACTTACAAGAGTCCTATGCACGACCACGGATGAGTAGTGAGAGTTCTTGAGCTCCAGAAGTGATCAAGAAAGCAGTTGAAGGTGCGAGGAACAATGTTGCATCACAATGGCCTTTTATAGCCAATTTAGAGCCATAAGATCATTACAACAAGACCTACAAGTGTTTCTAGATAATCAACAACTGTCCCTGAGTGCTAGGGGACGTTTAGGGGGCGCCCATGCTCACAATAATGGCACATAAGTCGGTTAAAACAGCAAACAGTGCTTCTGTCCGACTTTTCTGTATCTGGGGGGCTGACGCGGCCCGCGTAAATGATCAGGTAACCTTTACGCGGGTCGCCTGAATCTCAATGTCAGAGCCCATATCCATACTGTCAGCGCGGCCCGCGTAAGATCCTTTGTTTCTTTAACGCGGCCCGCCTGAGACCTGTTTTTCAAGATTTTCAAATCTTTTTTAATTATTGCACTGGCCTTTGGCGATTCGAAGGGGTAACTTTGCACTTTGGGCCTCGTTTATTTACGCCCAAGGGCCTCATGACTTTTACCCACGCCGTTAAGTCCTCGGTTAGTTTATTACTACCCGAAAAGTCCTAACTTTCAAAGTTGACGCTTTTAACCCCTCGCATATGAATTCGATCATAACTTTCTCGTTTTAAAACGGAACCTTGCGAAATTTACATCGTGTATTCTAGTGAGCGTAATTTACTGTTACAAAGTATGGTTTGTTAAAGGGTCACTCAGAGGTATAACTTAAACATGTTGGCACATTTAACCCCTGTAGTTTGTAATCTCTCACTTTCTTCCGCATTTCATCCCGTACGATCCATGATTTATTCGTTTGAAGGTACGAGTATCGTTTTGGGTTACTGTACAGTATATTTATCCCTCGTTGACATTTTGAACCCTCGGATTCACATACTTTCAATGTTTGTCAACATTAGTCCTTGTTTAATATCTAATACCACGTGTAAACTTATGACACGTGTCAATACATTATTGGACGCAAAATTCCGAGGTGTTACATCCTCACCCCCTTAAAAGAAATCTCAACCTCGAGATTTATTGAAATAAATGAGGGTACTTTTCTTTCATCGTGGACTTTACCTCCCACGTGTACTCGGGACCTCTACGGGCATCCCATTTTACCTTCACAATTGGTATGTACTTCCTGCGAAGCTTCTTAACCTGTCAATCCTCGATCGACACAGGTTTTTCAACGAACTTTAAGCTCTCATCGATGTGTACATCTGTATGCGGTATAACCAGTGATTCGTCAGCGAAACACTTCTTCAAATTACAGATGTAAAACACATTGTGGATACCACTGAGCTCTTCTGGTAAGTTTAATTTGTAGGCAACTGATCCGACACGTTCGATTACTTCGAAGGGTCCAATATATCTCGGGCTTAACTTGTCTTTCTTACCGAATCGCATCACCCCTTTGCAGGGCGATACCTTAAGCAATACTTTGTCGCCTACTTCGAAATTGAAAGGCTTACGCTTCAAATCTGCGTAGCTTTTCTGCCTATCTCGGGCAGCTTTCAATCGATCGCGAATTTGGACAATCTTGTCCGTTGTTTCAAATATTATATCAAGTCCTGTCATCTGGACATCTCCAACTTCTGCCCAACAAACGGGCGTTCTACACTTTCTACCATATAGGGCTTCAAAAGGTGCAGCCTTAATGCTCGTATGGTAGCTGTTGTTATAGGAGAACTCGACCAATGGTAGGTGGTTATCCCAACTACCACCTAAGTCGATCGCACATGCACGAAGCATGTCTTCCAACGTTTAGATTGTACGCTCACTCTGTTCATCTGTCTGAGGGTGGTAAGCCGTACTGAAATTCAAACGTGTGCCCAAAGATTGTTGGAAACTTTTCAAAAAGTGTGACGTGTATCTGGTATCTCTATCAGAGATGATAGACACAGGCACGCCATGAAGGGCTACAATCTAATCTACAAACAACTGGGCTAGTATATCGGAGGTATGAGTCTCCTTTATGGGTAGGAAATGTGCTGACTTAGTCAGTCTATCAACTATTACCCATATTGTATCGTTTCCCTTCTTTGTCTTTGGTAACTTGGCGATGAAATCCATCGTCACCATTTCCCATTTCCACTCTGGAAGTTCAGGCTGTTGTAGCAAGCCCGACGGCTTTTGATGTTCAGCTTTTACTTGCGCACAAGTCAAACACTTTGCTACGTAGGTGGCTATAGACTTCTTCAAGCCTATCCACCAAAAGTTTGCCTTCAAGTCCTAGTACATTTTATCAGCTCCAGGATGAACGGAATATCGGGAACTGTGGGCTTCCTGAAGGATAACGTCACGAAGACCTCCATAAACAGGAACCCATATCCTTCCATTTAATCTTAGAATTCCGTCTTTGCCATAGGATAACTGCTCCTCAGTTACTCTTAGCTTTTCGTTAAGATAGTTAGCTTCTAACACAGCTTCCTTCTGTGCAGCTAACAATCTCTCATTCAGACTGTTCTTGATTTCAATGCTCTTTGCATTGATCCTTATTGGTTTCACTCTTTCTTTTCTGCTCAAGGCATCTGCGACTACGTTTGCCTTGCTTGGATGGTATCTTATTTCACAGTCATAATCGTTCAGAGTTTCCATCCAACGTCGCTGCCGCATATTCAAATCTTTCTGATTGAATAGATGCTGGAGGCTTTTGTGATCAGAATAGATCACAAATTTAATGCCATATAAGTAATGCCTCCAACGTTTTAGTGCAAATACAACGGCACCCAACTCCAAGTCATGGGTGGTGTAGTTCTTTTCATGCACTTTTAATTGTCGTGACGCATAGGCAATCACCTTGCCCCTCTGCATAAGCACACAACCCATACCGGTGTGCGATGCGTCACAATATACGACAAATTCTTCCATTCCTTCCGGCAATGTCAACACTGGAGCATTGCTCAGCTTTTGTTTGAGGATATCAAAAGCTTCTTGCTGCTTAGGGCCCCAATTAAACTTTATACTCTTTCTAGTTAAAGAAGTTAGGGGTGCAGCAATTCTTGAGAAATTTTCGATGAAGCGTCTGTAGTATCCTGCTAGACCTAGGAAACTGCGAATCTCCGTAGGTGTCTTCGGCTCCTGCCAGTTCATGACGGCTTCAACCTTGGTGGGATCCACCTGGATACCACGCTCACTGACTACATGTCCAAGGAATTGAACTTCTCGTAGCCAAAATTCACATTTAGAGAACTTGGCATAAAGCTTTTCTTGATGAAGCAACTTAAGAACACATCGAAGATGCTCCTCGTGGTCAGCTTGACTTTTAGAGTAGATGAGGATGTCATTGATGAAGACAATGACAAACTTATCCAAATACGGCTTGCAGACGCGATTCATGAGATCCATGAATGCGGCAGGTGCATTAGTGAGCCCAAAAGGCATCACTAGGAACTCGAAGTGACCATAACGAGTCCTAAATGCAGTCTTGTGCACATCTTCGTCTTTAGCCTTCAATTGATGGTACCCTGACCTTAGGTCAATCTTGGAAAAGTAGCTCGCTCCTTGCAACTGTTGGTGCACTACATCTGTTGATTACGTCTAGGTGTCTAGGATCAGGTCTTACATCGTATTGTATAGCATAGGGCACGAAATACAAGAAAACGGGAGTCTGTATAGGTTTTATAGGCTAGGACCGCTCATAGGGTCTTGAGAGTCTTGGGTCGCTTATTTGACATGTTTGGACCGCTTATGTGATCATGTCTGGTTCGCTCTTATAGACATGTGTCACATGAGCGGACCCAAACCACTATATATAGGTGTTGCTTGAGCGATCCTCAGTAGGTCATTGTTGAATTCCACGCCGAAGCTCTGCCGGTGTGACGATCGAGCTGTAAAAACGTTTGATATCAATAAAACAAGCAGTTAGAAAGGAGAACAAGCTACTTCTACTTGTATTTCTTATTATTCCGCATCTGAAACGCAAGAGATAACCTCTGAACGACTCGTTCGGGTCAGCATACGATCCTACAGCAACTGATCGAACAGATCGTCGATCCTGGGCAAAGGATACCTATTCTTGATTGTAACCTTATTCAGCTCACGGTAATCGATGCATAGACGCATCGAACCATCTTTCTTTTTGACGAACAGGATTGGTACTCCCTAAGGAGATGAACTCGGTCTAACAAAACCCTTGGCTAGCAGATCATCTAGCTGCGTCCTCAATTCTTTCATTTCCGTGGGTGCCAATCTATAAGGTGCTCTCGCAATAGGCGCGGCTCCTGGAATGATGTCGATACTGAATTCCACTTGCCTGTCTGGTGGCAACCCAGGTAGTTCTTCCGGGAAAACTTCAGGATAGTCAGAGATGACTGGAATGTCTTCAATCTTGGGTTTTTCCTCACCAATAGTCACCTGTGCCATATAAATGACACATCCCTTCTTCAAACATCTGGATGCCTTTAGCATAGATACTTGTGCAGGCAATCCATGTCGAGTATCTCCCTGAATGGTAAGTAGTTCTCCTGACGGAGTCTTGATTACCACTTGCTTCTTGTTGCACATGATTTGGGCTTGGTTATGCGATAACCAATCCATACCCAACACTACGTCGAAACCAGCGAGTTTAAAGGGTAACAGGGATAAAGGAAATGAGTGATTCCTAATGGATATAACACACCCATCTAAAACAGTTGAGACTGTTCCCATAGTCCCATCAGCTAGTTCTACTTCGTATTTCACATTCAAGGTTTTAACAGGCAATTTTAACAACTCACAAAACTTATCATCCACAAAGGATTTATCTGCTCCAGAATCAAATAACACTCTTGCGAATACATCATTGATAAGAAACGTACAGGTTATGACGTTGTCGTTCTGGATAGCCTCTTGAACATTCATCTGAAAGACCCTCGCATTGGTCTTTTTCCCTTCTTCAGCCTTCTTCACTATCTTCGGGCAGTTAGTCTTGATGTGCCCTTTCTCGTTGTAACTATAACAAGTTGCATCTTTGAGTTTCTTGCACTCAAGAGTCCTATGCTCAGAGGACTTGCAAATCCCACATGCTTTCGGCTGGGATTTCTGTTCATATCTGCACTTTCCGAAGTGGTGCTTCTTGCAAACATTGCACTTGGGCCTATCGCCCGACTGTCGGTCATTCTTCTTGGTCTCCGATCCCTTCTTGTGGTCACGATTTCCCTGGTGCTTCTTGCTTGACCTACGTGAATCATCATCTTCACGTTTCCTCTTCTCACCGTCAGCATTTCTCAGAAATCTCTGTCTTACCGCATCCAGCGTAAGAGACAGAGATATATCTGCCACGGATCTAAATGTAGCAGGCCTAGAAGCCTTTACGCTAGCTTTTATCTCTGGGGCCAAACCCCCAATGAAACGCATAATCCGTTTGGGTTCCGGGGTCACAAGGTACGGAACCAATCTTGACAGAGTGTTGAAACTTGTGAGATATGCCTGGCAGTCCAGGTTCTTCATGACCAGTGATAGGAAGTCAGATTCTATCTTCTCAACCTCGTGCTGAGGGCAGTAGTTTTCTTTGATGAGAGCAATAAATTCCTCCCATGACATGCTATACAAAACAGCCTTCCCAGAGGCTTGAACCAATGATCTCCACCACGCTAGGGCTTCACCCTTAAATGACTGGGATACAAACTTCACCACATCCCTCTCAGCACAACCACTAATGTCCACCACGGTGTCCATTTCGTCTAGCCAGGTCATACAATCCACCGCGCCTTTTTCCCCAGTAAAATCTCGGGGTTTGCAAGAAACGAAATACTTATACGTGCAACCCCTGGCGCGAGGTGCATCATCAACCACTTTCTTCTTAGGACGGACACTATTCTCATTTGATGAGTGTCGATTGTCATCCTTCTTAGGTTTAGACTGGGTCGAGGGTGGTTTGCTGTGATGTTCAGAATGGGTTTTTGGTTTAGAGTGTGGTGCAAATCGGGTCCTGCTTCTAGACTCGCTATACTCTTCGTACTGCCGATCTAAGGCCGTCTTGACAGCGTCGTCTACCAAAGCTTTTAATTCTGCGCCCGTTATATGAATTTGGGCGTTATCATTGTCATCCTCCTTTGAATGACTATTAACTCCATTTGGGTCAGCCATTTTGAGATCTTGATCTGCTACAAGGAATATGACAGAACTTTATTTAGGAGTTTATTATGGAATTGTCTTTTATGGCAATTCATTAACCATGGTAAACATAGACCATATTCGGTTAATTTGTTACTCTCTTTTATTTAGGATTTGAATATAACTTATCCTAATTACAAACAATATTGTTAGTGGCACAAAAGCCTAGTCACAAGGACGTTTTATATATTATTAGCCAGGATTTCAGAGAATCAAGGCATGAAGGTTTGAACCATGGTTCTTTTACCTTTTCTGACAGGGAGTCATAGACTACAACTATCTTTTGTCTTATATGACAATAAGTATGGCCCGTAGGCACTACATCACTAATGGATGATTTAACCCATGATTTATAAATCATTAACTTAGGTCTTGGAATCCTCTGAAGGATTCTTATATAAGAATGACGCGTGTGATTTTAACGAATCACATCTGCCAAGAATGTTAACATGTTTACAGAGGTTAACAGGAATCTGAACCTTTTACTCAGGTCTCACCATCTTGGCCGGGTCTTATAACGACACCAGGCTAGGTCTCACCATTAAGATTCTTTATTTAGGCAGACTTAATTTATTTCATATAATAATATATTAAAATGACAAAATGAAATTTATAAACTTAACATTCCATTAATCATAATAATGATTACACACTGCCCTAAACGGGACTTTCAATAGACAAATACCTACGCAGAGGTTTACAGAAAACAAGTCCATGCAGGAACCAAATACAAGGATAGATGTCCGCACATGGACAAAAAGATAAGTCCACGCAGGGACTGAAAGGCAATTGTCCGCGCAGGGACCAAACATAATGAATGTCCACGCAGGGACTAAAACAAATAGATGTCCACACAGGGACTTGATTAAAATAGGAAATACAATAGAACATATAAAGACTAATGATCTCGCTTCTTCTTCCCCTTTAACAGGTTTGCTAGGCCTTTAAGGAATCCACGATTGTTCTTACGTTCTTGCTCAAAGTCTCGTTCTACCCTATTTAAACGGTGAAGGATTTCTTCCTGCTCCGGTGGGGGAAAACGTGGCTGCTGTGACGGTTGTTGAACCGGAGGTCTAGTAGGTGCTGGATATCCATGAGCTGCGTATCCTAATTCCCAAGGATTTCCATAAGTTCCTTCGGGATGGAGGGCATTGTAATTTGCCGCTACCGAATATGGGTCGGCGTCAGCATAATTATAGTGAGTGTGAGTCAGCAACTCAAACGGGTTATATGTTGTGGATCCGGTGTATGCTGGTATCGGGTTATCATAGCCGAATGGTAGTGGAGGTGGTGCAACTGGTGCAGAATTCACCTCTGCAGGGTGGCTCGAAGGTTCACCCATTTGTGGTTCCTCAGGAAATGGCGGAAAATGACTTGCACTCGAGTGGCGAGGGGTGCTAGAGTGAAATTCCCCTCCTCGGGTGGACATCCGCGCGCCTAATCTCCTACGCCTTGGCGGATCTGGAGGTGCTTGTTGAACTGGTGGCGGTGGAGGCGGTGGCGTGACTGCCACGAAACGCGAATCCTCGGAAGGATCCTGTTGCTGCTGCTGCTGGTGGTGAGGTGTTGAATGGTGAGAGGGTGTAAAGTACCACTCGCACTGGTTAAACCTCGCCTGGTAACTGTCGGGACCTTGATAGGGTGTTCCGTGAAAGGATGACCCATCAGAGATCTCGATAGGATGGTTGGGAGTACCTCTTGCAGGTTCTATGGGATCCGTGTCCTCATCCATATCTACCGCATTATCTTCGGAGAAATGGTCTTCGGGTCCTAAAGGGTTATAACCTATTGGTTCTTGGATGTAATCAGCCGGGTTGAACTGGCCTTGGAAGAAAGGAGTGGGATCGCCATAGGAACGGTGCGAAACAGAACGCTGGAGAGGTATGAAAGAAGGTTGAGGGTTACTGGGCTCGTTCTCCGAATTTGGTCCAAAAGAGTGACGGTATGAAGGTGTCGAACTGTGTGAGGTAGACCGTCTTGCGGGATCAAAGAGGTTTCTTCTACGCCTCTGAGGTTCTTCACTTCTTGTGCTGGAAGGAACTCGCATATGTGAAGGTTCGGCCTCGTGATCATTGTGAGTAGTGATCGGCCCTTTGCCTCTTCCTCCTCTTCTAATTGCTGGTGGCATATTTCCTGCTTAACAAATTTTTAAATCACAATAAACAATAAAAGACAAACTAGAATGACAATTCGAATTTGTCCTATGTTCTTGTCTAGACTCGAGTATGTGCAATTGTGTCATTGAGATTAAACACATAAGGATAGTGTTTAATTCACTCAACGTTGGCTCTGATACCAAACTGTCACACCCCGATTTCCAAGTGTTCCATCGGTGGGGGATTACCGTCACGTAGTTGGAAATAATATAATCAAACCACACAATATTTAAATGCACAGCGGAAGCATAAAGATAGATATATTCCGACCATTAAATGTAATATCCAAGTATCACAAACAGTCGAATATAATCCACAGGGGATCAAAATAAAAATAGAAATATTGTTCAACAGATAGTGGCATCCCAAGCTTGCGAGACTCTAACGATGCTAAGGAGTGGCCAACCTATTTCGTGTAGAACCTGCATTTAATCTTTTTGGGGAAAATACGTCAATTTACACTGGTAAATACATTCAACCGACACTTTTGTAAAAGGTTTAATAAAATTGATTTGAATGCACAAGGCACAACTCTTTATAACTTGGGATAATTTATCAATTAACTCTTGTAAAAGAACTACATGTTCACTATGCGTTCAGTCGCCCGGGTCGTGCCGGGTTTAAGGTTAATAGACACGCCACAAAGCATAAAGCCGTGGCGGGAAAACCAACGGTTATACCTTTATAAATATAGACACATTGTCGGGTGTACACCTACACTCGCGTGTCGAGGTCGTGGCCATTTCGTAAAATGATGCCAAGGATATCCGGGACATGGTCATTAAGCTCCCAAAGGCGTAAAGCCAACAAAACAAATTTTTAAACAGGTCACATTGATCATACCCAACTACTAATGAGTTGGGGTCAATTGCCCGACCAAGCGGTATTTTATATACCGTAACCCAAGCAACGGAAAATAAGTTAAAAGTATTTACCTGAGCAAGTAATAACCTCAATAAACAAATGCAAGTATCTTTTACTGGTCTCCTATTCTGGAACGAAGGTTTATAACAACCTATTAGAATCCTAACGGGTCTTTAATTTAGCCTTAGCTTAGACCGGTTAGTTTCAAAGGATAATTACGGTTTAATCGCGTGAAAGGCGAAAACCGGGAATGGAATGTGGTTTGGACCCATCAAGTTTGAAGACTTGTTTTATATGGGTATAATAACCACACTCTGGATTTTGAAGTAAAAACGATAAGGTTTGACCCGTTTCGGCTAGTTTATGTAAACTAGTTACATAAACCGAACCGTGCGCGTAAAAGGCATAACGGGTGACCGTAAGAGTTTTACACAAGTTTCCTAAGTTAATATGCTTTAAAGAGGTTGTGGTATTAGTAGGATACCTTCCATTTTGCCCATAATGAGTTTAATCCCAAAGTACGCCCCGTAGGGGTATTTCGGTCTACTTAAAGATTATAATAGAGGTTTCCGAGTTCTACAGGAAATCTGAGTTTTCCGAACAGTTTATAAAGTTCAAAATACTTTATTTATTATTTAATATCAGTAGCAACTAGAATCGGGTCAAAATACCATGTAGAACTCAAGTTATGTCCGAAAAGGGTATATCCGGTATTTACCGAATCGATGCCATAACCGCAGGTTGTTAGCAGGTTAAAAATAATTAAAAATCTTTAAAAATCCCAAAATATTATTTTACATTAGTGTGTAAAAGGTTTGGTGTCGAAATTTGGGTTTAGATAGGCTTTATGCTAATTGCGCCGTTTAATTACTAAAGTTTCCGTAATTGCGCTATTTAGCATAACTCCTATTCTAGACCTCGGATTGACGTGAAATTTTAGGGACATGCTTAGAAATTAGTAACTAAAGTTATTGTCCTTTCACATGTTCAAAATTCTCGTTTTATAGTAAAAAGGGCGTTATGGTCAACTTTTAAGCATTTAATGGAAATGTGCAAAAGACTCGGACAAACGACGAACCGGTCACAGAGGGTTAAACCATCATGTAACCTGGTTCTAAGAGAGTCCTAAGGCATATCTAAATCATACCATAATGGGTCAGAACTGAAGTCAAAGCAAAAGTCAAAGTTTTGCGACTTTCGGTTCCGAACCGGGTCAAAACAGTAAATGGTCGGATCAAACAAGCTTAGACCAATTATAATACTTATTATCATGTTTTATGAGTGTCAAAACAGGTTACACGCCATCCACATTACTGATTATGCATAAAATCGAAAGTTAGCATTCTGTTGACTTTTTCTAAGCAAGTTTGACTCGACATTTGGACTAGTTAGAGTGGGAATCAGAGGGTGCCCTTTTAGGGGTTTAAAGCCCACATGATTACCAACGTATAACTACCTTTGATTCGACAAATCACTGGACTATTACTGATTTATCGTCAAGTCAATCGTTAATTACGACGGATTGACTTTTAAGCTATAACTAAGCAAAACTTAACCAAGAAAGGGTGGAGCACACTTACAAGAGTCCTATGCACGACCAGGGATGAGTAGTGAGAGTTCTTGAGCTCCAGAAGTGATCAAGAAAGCAGTTGAAGGTGTGAGGAACAATGTTGCATCACAATGGCCTTTTATAGCCAATTTAGAGCCATAAGATCATTACAACAAGACCTACAAGTGTTTCTAGATGATCAACAACTGTCCCTGAGTGCTAGGGGACGTTCAGGGGGCGCCCATGCTCACAATAATGGCACATAAGTCGGTTAAAACAGCAAACAGTGCTTCTGTCCGACTTTTCTGTATCTGGGGGGCTGACGCGGCCCGCGTAAATGATTAGGTAACCTTTACGCGGGTCGCCTGAATCTCAATGTCAGAGCCCATATCCATACTGTCAGCGCGGCCCGCGTAAGATCCTTTGTTTCTTTAACGCGGCCCGTGATGCGTGTCGGTGTGTATATAATTTTAGATATATATTTAAGCCCTTTTTACACTTTTAGCCAAGTTTTAAATTTATAAAACACGATATTTACTAACACTAAACACACATATGGGCAAGTGCACCCATCGTGGACGTAGTATAGTGTTGGTAAGATACCGAGGTCGTCCAAGGACACAAGAGCTTTTAATAACGGTTTATCCTCAACGTCTAATCAAATCAAAAAGGTTAGAAAAATATTTTAAACTAAGAAAAATAAAAACTAACTAAATGCTGAAAATAAAAATAAAATAAAAACAGATAGACAAGATGAATCACTTGGATCCGACACGTGTATTAGTATAACCTTTGATTATTTTCGCACTTTTGCACTTGTTTAAGAGATTATCTTAGTTATTGTGGTAGGCCCCTCTTTTGAAGGCGACGTTACCCTCAACCCAGTAGTTTGAGTCAGCAAGGATATAATCCTAAAGGGTCGGATTATTGAAAGATAATGAATTAAGTTATTAATGCAAATTATGGTAGGCCCCGCTTTTGGCGGTGACGTTACCCTCGGCTAAGTAGTCTGAGTCAGCAGGGATACAGTCCTAAATAGCCGGGTTATAGTATTAATAGTAGTTAACTTATGAGGGGGTCAAAGAGTTTGGATCCCCGCCATCCAATACCTATGGGCATTGAAGGAGATCCTACTAAATTTGACCCAGGTCCCAAGCAGGACCTCTAAACGCTGAACAAGGGCAAGACCCTTACCAAACCGTTCCCTTAACCCCCGACCAGGTAGCCAACATACCTCCATATAGACCGTGGAGATATGAATGGTGAAAATCTTTTATTTTATATAGACAGTAAAATAATGCCAAGACACCACGGACAAACGATAAGGAAAGATCACCTTCAACATAAGTAACTAGTTATTAAAGTCATTAATACAAAACCAAATAAAAAGTGCAAAAGATTAAAAATAAAAAGTATTATACTAAACACTTGTCTTCACCAAGTGATGTAAGAGACTTAGGCAAACATGGCCTTGATTGTCAAGAACTCTTACGATCAATCTTGGATCCCGAGACGACTCACACACTCTACGATGGACAATGGATGATGGTGGTGGATGATGGTGATATGGTGGTGGTGGGTGGTGGATGAGGTGTGAGAGAGGTGGTGTGCCAAGGGATGAGGGAGAATGAAACCAAGCTCCTCTATTTATAGGCTGGACAGAACGCTGGACACGGCCCCGTGTCCGCTGGACACGGCCCCGTGCCCGTCTGACACTCTCTCTCTTCATTAATTGTAATTGCGAATTACAATTAATGCGCCTGCTGTACTTTCAACACGCCCCCGTGCCCGCTGGGCACGGCATCGTGGTGAGCAATGAAAGCTTCTACTGGTTTGTCTTTTCTGCTGCTTCCTGGGCACGCCCCCGTGTTCGCTGGACACGGGGCGTGTTCAGACTCTGTTTTCTTCTCTTTGTTTTGGGAGGTGCCGTTGAGGGTCCGGGCAGTCCACTTTTGTTCCTTTTCTTGTATTTATGGTAGAATTAGTGGTCTTTTTGCTTCTTTTGTGATTTTGAGCTCATTTCATCCTGAAAATACAAAAGGAAGACAAAAACACTCTTTTTCCAACATTAGTACTTAAAAAGGGTTAGTTTTATGCCTTAATTGATGTGTTTTATATGTTGCATTTTACACACATCAAATACCCCCACACTTGAACTTTTGCTTGTCCTCAAGCAAAACTCTTTTAATGTGGCTTACACTCCCAAATGGAATAGGTAGAAGAGAAGTTTTTTAACTTGTCCTAGAGTGTCGGGAATCCAAGGTTTTTATAGGTTTTATTTTTATTTTATTTACAATCCTATTCGTTATGATTTATTTTGAACTTTTCATAAGATAAACTACTTATTTTGGCATAACATGCCTTATCAAAATTCCATTTATATACAAGTTCACATACCTCACGGGAGATCACTCAACACTCGGCCGAAGGTGTATATTTAAGTGAATCGCTCGAGAGCGGCACGGATTTACGTTTTCCATAGGCTTGCCAAGCGATCAATCCTCCTCCTTTTTAACTTTTTACCTTTGTAAATATCAAGAGGACTTTTGGGGTGAAGGCTTGGGTTTAAAGGTGGGTGGTTGGTTAGTGGTTAGTAAAAAGGGCGAAAATCGTAACAAGTGTCGGTTTTCATAAAATACCTTATTTTTAGTGACATTTATTTTTGAAGTATTTCTCCAAACAAGCTTTTGTAGCTTTTGTTTGTTTTTGACTTCATTATTCATATTTTTTTTTTTCGTCACGTAGAGGGTATGTTTATGAAAATCCGAGCTTGTTGCTAAAATAAGGGTGAAAAAATGAAAAAAGGTTTTTGGTGGGTAAAAAAAAATTGTTTTGGGGGTAATGAAATGAAAGGTTTAGGCTCAAAGGGGTTTTTCTAGGGGGGATTTTGGGTAGGTAAAAAAAAATGAAAAATAATGGTTTTGAAAGAAAAATAGTTAGTCCTAATGCCTCCATCATTTACTTACTTGGGTTTAAGTTGGTAAGGACCGGGAATGTATCGTCGTGGCAAGTTCTAGATTTGTAAAGACCGAGCGGCTATTCACACAAGAAACGAAAAATGAGCATTTAATCTAAATATGTATATTTTTATGCTCAATAAAGGCTCAAAACTCACTTTTGTGGGAATGGGTTTTTAATGTGACCAAGCATATATAATCGAATTTTAGCTAGACTTGTTATACCGTTTCATAATTTTCTTATGTTAGTTCTTTTTATCATGACGCTATCGGTTGTAAATTTGTAAAAATATAACCTTTTTAGAACTTGTTATTCCCAACTTAAACTAAGACAAGTAAATAAAAAAATTTTTTTTTTTTTTTTTTTTGAAAAAATTTGGGGTGTTTAGCGGTTCCAATAGAGTTTTGTGTAAGGCTTGTTTTAGGATTTTGCAAAATTTCAAGGTTTTAGCACCCCCCCCCCACACTTAAATTACACATTGTCCTCAATGTGTCCAAAAATAAAGTTTTTGGTTGATTAGAATGTGAAAAAGTGTGTTTAAAAACAAAGATTTGTGTTACTGGCACTCTGGACACGGCCCCGTGTTGACCGGGCACGGCCCCGTGGTCAAGTGCCAGTAACAAAAATTATAGAAGTGAAACAGAAGCCTGGACACGGGGGCGTGTCCGCTGAACACGGCCCGTGTCCAGTTACCTGAACTGGGTGATTTCCTGCAGGGGGCTCAGCACGGGGCCGTGTTGGTTGGGCACGGCCCGTGTGGAGCCTTCTGTTATGGAGATTTTTGTCGGTTTGTTCTGTTCTTCTGCATGGTTCCATTTTTTTTTTCTCGTTCCCTTTTTCATCCATTACCACCACGAGTCCATAAATCATAAAAACCATCATAACATTGCTAATAGAGAGATTACATAAAGATAGTTAATTAACTAAGGGGTACATAAGGTTATCATAAAGGTTCTACTTATTTAGGAAAATTTCGGGAATAGCTTCCCGATGTAGAAACATTCTCCAGCCCATGGCTCCTCGGTTTTCACTCAAAGCCATTATTCTATCTCCCTTGGGAGGTAGAAGGTAGCCTCATTCTCGTCGGTATCTTGAGGAGGAGCGCTTACCGGGACTCCTTGCACTACCCTTGGTTGCGGTACTTGGTGCAAGGCGTGCCATTCTGCTGGGATGATAACCTCGGGTACTACATTCCACGCCCTGTGTGTTATCACCGGAACCAAAGGCGGGGAAGCAAGAAGGTTTAACCTTTGGTGCAGAAGGTTCACTTCTTGCAGGCAGCCCTCCAAACTTATCGTCAGATGATTAACGCGGTCCACTAAAGCTTCTTCTACACTTGTCAATTCGTCCACGGCTTCCCTTAAAGCGTAAATGTAGTTTACTAGGGAATCCTCTGCGGTGGACGATCTCCTTCCATTTCGGTTATTCCTTGAAGATGTTCCGCTGTTTCGGCTGGCCATTTTCTGCGAAATAAACCGAGGATAACTAAATTTTTGCAAAACAGTACCTCGAACACGGCCCCGTGCTCAGTGAGCACGGCCCCGTGTTCAACTGTCTGCAGGAATTTTTGTCTAATGGTTCTAGGTTTTTAAAGTATTTCTATATATTTTCGTCGTGTTATGAGCTCAGATAATTTAAAAACAAAGTTATAGAACTAACTTTAGACAAGAATCCATAGCGAAAATTCCTACAAACCTCGCATAGAAGGTTGGAATCATGGGTTTCCAAGCTTCCATGGAGGTAGGGTTTGAAAAATTTTTGGAAGAAGAGGAAATGAACAAAAGTGGAAAAGACAAGATGGTCCTTAGGAACCTTCTTTTGGTACTTACCTAGGATGGTATATGTGAAGATTCCAAGGATCTCTGCTTGGTGGAGTGGTCAAAAATGAGCAGGATTCAGGCTGCATTTAAAGAAAACGACAGCACACTGAACACGGCCCCGTGTCCGCTGGACACGGCCCCGTGTGCAGAGAAAATCCTGACACATTTTGTCCGTATTCTGACAGTAATCAGCAGAAAATCTTCTGAGCGAACATGGGGGCGTGGTGGCCAGACACGGCCCCGTGTCGGAGGGCTGTTTTATGGAGTTTCGTCTTTTCTAAGGATCTAACTTGTATCGGGTGGCTCCTGACTTGTTGGAACAACCCCAAAGTGCCTAAGATACCTTAGTTGTCCTATACTAAGGCGAGAACGCAAGAGGTTGTCGGTGAGGGTAATTCCTATTTTCATTCTAGGTGGACAAGTCCAACCCTTTCCCGGGCTCTCGTTAAAGAAGGTGTATGCCGAATCGCTCAGGTCTATGTATGCACCGAACGAGGTCGATGGGGAGTCCTTCACGGCACAATCGGCACAGGGACGACTATCGTCCACGTCTTGCTTAGGAAGAAAGGTATTTTCGGGAGCAACGAGGTTGTCAGAATGCGGTTCCAACATTTCCTCATGGTCATCTTTTTGGGATGGATCTAAAAAATCCTTCCTAAGTTCCTTTGACCAATTTAGAAGTAGTTCTTCTAGTTGAAATAACTCGTCAAGGAGCATTTCTCCTAGAATATCTGGCTGGGCGCATTCGAGGGAGAAATAATGTTTATTTTTACTTTCGCCCCTCTTAAGGTTACAAGGCATTGGTGGGTCTATATAGTGTGGCCTATAAGTGAGGAAGAAACATTTTAATTCCTCGTGTTCGCCTCCACATATTCGACACCACAAACCATAAGAGTGCCGAAAGTAAAAAGAATCATTATTACTCATGTTTGTATCAGAAATTACCAACCGTCGGGATCAAACGGTTCTGTTTTCAGCAACTGAATCTTGGGCACGGGGGCGTGTTGAGTGGACACGGCCCCGTGTTCAGCCTACTGTCTGATATAAAACAGGATTGCCAGTTCCAATGATTGGGCACGGGGCGTGTTCAGCGGGCACGGCCCCGTGCTGAGCTCTGCAGAAGCTAAAAAAATTAAAAAAAAAATCCTAAGAATTAAAGAAAAATAAAAAGATGATTAGGCCGTTGATTCCTAACTTTCTTAAAATCCTTGTGTCCCCGGCAGCGGCGCCAAAAACTTGATGCATGTCGGTGTGTATATAATTTTAGATATATATTTAAGCCCTTTTTACACTTTTAGCCAAGTTTTAAATTTATAAAACACGATATTTACTAACACTAAACACACATATGGGCAAGTGCACCCATCGTGGACGTAGTATAGTGTTGGTAAGATACCGAGGTCGTCCAAGGACACAAGAGCTTTTAATACCGGTTTATCCTCAACGTCTAATCAAATCAAAAAGGTTAGAAAAATATTTTAAACTAAGAAAAATAAAAACTAACTAAATGCTGAAAATAAAAATAAAATAAAAATAGATAGACAAGATGAATCACTTGGATCCGACACGTGTATTAGTATAACCTTTGATTATTTTCGCACTTTTGCACTTGTTTAAGAGATTATCTTAGTTATTGTGGTAGGCCCCTCTTTTGAAGGCGACGTTACCCTCAACCCAGTAGTTTGAGTCAGCAAGGATACAATCCTAAAGGGTCGGATTATTGAAAGATAATGAATTAAGTTATTAATGCAAATTATGGTAGGCCCCGCTTTTGGCGGTGACGTTACCCTCGGCTAAGTAGTCTGAGTCAGCAGGGATACAGTCCTAAATAGCCGGGTTATAGTATTAATAGTAGTTAACTTATGAGGGGGTCAAAGAGTTTGGATCCCCGCCATCCAATACCTATGGGCATTGAAGGAGATCCTACTAAATTTGACCCAGGTCCCAAGCAGGACCTCTAAACGCTGAACAAGGGCAAGACCCTTACCAAACCGTTCCCTTAACCCCCGACCAGGTAGCCAACATACCTCCATATAGACCGTGGAGATATGAATGGTGAAAATCTTTTATTTTATATAGACAGTAAAATAATGCCAAGACACCACGGACAAACGATAAGGAAAGATCACCTTCAACATAAGTAACTAGTTATTAAAGTCATTAATACAAAACCAAATAAAAAGTGCAAAAGATTAAAAATAAAAAGTATTATACTAAACACTTGTCTTCACCAAGTGATGTAAGAGACTTAGGCAAACATGGCCTTGATTGTCAAGAACTCTTACGATCAATCTTGGATCCCGAGACGACTCACACACTCTACGATGGACAATGGATGATGGTGATATGGTGGTGGTGGGTGGTGGATGAGGTGTGAGAGAGGTGGTGTGCCAAGGGATGAGGGAGAATGAAACCAAGCTCCTCTATTTATAGGCTGGACAGAACGCTGGACACGGCCCCGTGTCCGCTGGACACGGCCCCGTGCCCGTCTGACACTCTCTCTCTTCATTAATTGTAATTGCGAATTACAATTAATGCGCCTGCTGTACTTTCAACACGCCCCCGTGCCCGCTGGGCACGGCCCCGTGGTGAGCAATGGAAGCTTCTACTGGTTTGTCTTTTCTGCTGCTTCCTGGGCACGCCCCCGTGTTCGCTGGACACGGGGCGTGTTCAGACTCTGTTTTCTTCTCTTTGTTTTGGGAGGTGCCGTTGAGGGTCCGGGCAGTCCACTTTTGTTCCTTTTCTTGTATTTATGGTAGAATTAGTGGTCTTTTTGCTTCTTTTGTGATTTTGAGCTCATTTCATCCTGAAAATACAAAAGGAAGACAAAAACACTCTTTTTCCAACATTAGTACTTAAAAAGGGTTAGTTTTATGCCTTAATTGATGTGTTTTATATGTTGCATTTTACACACATCAGCCCGCCTGAGACCTGTTTTTCAAGATTTTCAAATCTTTTTAATTATTGCACTGGCCTTTGGCGATTCGAAGGGGTAACTTTGCACTTTGGGCCTCGTTTATTTACGCACAAGAGCCTCGTGACTTTTACCCGCGCCGTTAAGTCCTCGGTTAGTTTATTACTACCCGAAAACTCCTAACTTTCAAAGTTGACGCTTTTAACCCCTCGCATACGAATTCGATCATAACTTTCTCGTTTTAAAACGGAACCTTGCGAAATTTATATCGTATATTCTAGTGAGCGTAATTTACTGTTACCAAGTCTCGGGTTTGTTAAAGGGTCACTCAGAGGTATAACTTAAACATGTTGGCACATTTAACCCCTGTAGTTTGTAATCTCTCACTTTCTTCCGCATTTCGTACCGTACGATCCATGATTTATTCGTTTGAAGGTACGAGTATCGTTTAGCGTTACTGTACAGTATATTTATCCCTCGTTGACATTTTGAACCCTCAGATTCACATAGTTTCAATGTTTGTCAACATTAGTCCTTGTTTAATATCTAATACCACGTGTAAACTTATGACACGTGTCAATACATTATTGGACGCAAAATTCCGAGGTGTTACAGTACATAGTGGTCAAACCTTTTATAACCGCTGCCACGTCAGCATTCACTTTTTCTTCCATAAAATCTCATTCAAAACCCTCAAACAGGGTTTTACTGTCGAATCGAATTCATAAAAATTGCTTTCTCAAAGCAGTTTCCATCTCTTTCTCTTAAAATCCTTCAATTTCTTCATCGATTTTCTTCTCCAAAATGACAAAATCAAAGTCATCTGCGAAATCCACTTCAAATTCATCTCCTAAAAAGGCCACTCAAAAGGCTACCACACCCATCGAAATACCATACAAAGCTTCTCACAATTATCTGGGTCTCCTTACAAAACCTGGCACCACCGATACCTTCGATTCCATCATTGATATCATGTCTGCAACAAAGTACAAAACTTTGTTAACAGCGATGCCCCAATTTACATGAAAACCCAGAGAGAGTTTTGGAAAAATATTACCCTTGAAAAACAAGGTGATGATGTCATAGCCGTTAACTCTTCTCTAATGGGTAAAGCTGTCAAAATCACACCACAATCCATCTCGGAAGTCTTTGAACTCAATGATCAGCAAGGTAAAACTTCTTTTCCCAAAAATGAGTTAAAAACTGATTTCCTTGAAGGGGGGGTATGCAGATACAATCAAAAAAGATACCTTACGAAAAGGTTATTTTCCATCTGCAACAAGATTTTTGTTCCATACCCTACTTATGTGTGTTTCAAACAAAACCACTTCTTTTAATAAGATACCATTAAAGATTCAAAACCTGGGATATGCTATTCTTCAAGATGAAAATTTCAATTATTCCCAGGAAATCTTTAATGATTTGGTTAAAAATGTTGATAAAAAGCCATTCTTACTTTTTCCAAGATTTCTAAGTTATTATTTTGAAAAGAAATTTGGTAAGGATAATGCTCATGTAATAAAACAAGGTGACTCTTTTCAAATAAACAGCTTAACTGCTGAAACTTTTACAAGAATGTCAACACCTTGCAAAACACAAGTAGAGGTGCCTGAGCAGAATTTAGCAGCTACCACTGCTCCTCAGGTATCTGCTGCTGAGCCTACTGCTCAAGGTGATCATAGCAGCAAAACAACTACTTTGTAACCCACACCTAAAATCTTCAAAAAGCCAAAATAGAAGAAAACTCAAAAGCCCCCCAAACCTACCAAAAAGGCAACTCTGGAGGATGAGATACAAGAGCAACTGCCAGTGACAGCACAAAAGTCACAAGAAACCACTGCTACTACTTCCTCACAGCAGTTGGTCGAAATATCTCAACCCATGCCTGAAACTCCTCCTGCTTCTTCTCAAATAGAACTGGTTGTACAAATAGGGACACCACAATATGATGCTCTGGAATCACTTGCTTCCATCATCCACAGCCCAATGCCCAGGGCCAATTCTCTTTCTACACCCAACCTCACCTCCACAATTCCCCCACAAACAAAAATACTGTTGGATGCTCTTGATTTGAACCAGGCACAAACCAGTCCTTCTCAATCACCTGTCAATGAGAATATACCTCAACAAATGACTGGGTCCGATGTATCAATCATTGCTAACCCACCAACACAACCTGAGGAGGCTACACCCCTTGAGTTACAAGTAACTTTTGGTGGTAGTCCAAGTGAAGCAGCCACTACAAGTGTTGAACCCACTTGTTTGCATTTGGACAGTGGTTACATCAATAAGACTTCCTTGGAGGCAATTCCTTCTTTGGGAACACCTGTGTATCCAGTGTTCACTGGTTCACTAAAAAGTGTTTCTTTTTTTGAAGGAAGAAGTCCCCAGTTCCAAGACAAAGGGGCATCAGTGGATGATATTTGGAGTACACTCCCTAGATCACCCACTGTTACAACCACCGCTCGTGGGAAATCAGATGATACCATTAAGTTGGGTGATGGTTTAATGTACCAAGAATTGACGAACAGAATTGACAAACTGGATACTTCGGTTGCAGAAATTAAAGATATGCTGCAACAGTTGTTGAAAGATCAAAAGGTACCACCCACTGCTGCTCTAGCTCAAGCACCTGCACAACCTGCACCTGCTGCAAATGAGTTATGGACCCTATTTCAACCACTGCTCCAAAAACAAAGACAATTGGCTGATCAACAGCATGAGATACATGCTTAAAAGCTGAGACACATGATGGAGTCAAGATTCAGAAATACCCAGGCTGACATCAAGGCTATAAAAGCCCATCTACTGAACACCACTGGCACTGCTCCTCCCACTGTTCTCTTTATTGATAAACTACCACCAGATAATGCCAAAAAGGGGGAGAAGATTAAGGAGTGGAAGAAGAAGGGAATTGAAGATGGTCTTTATATTGAACCAGAAAAAGATTGCATGACTAAAGACATTCTCTTGCCAGATGGTAGTAAAAAGATTGATGTTACCACAAATGCACTTGCTGAAGCAAAAGCAAGTGTAAAAAGGGATAGAGAGGCTAAGGATAAAGCCAGGTGGGAACACGAGAAAAGAGCCTTTATGAAGCTGAATGTGCAGGGTCCTTCTGAACCTATGGATGATGAAAATCCTAAGGAAGAAAAGAAAAGGCCCATTAGACAAGTGAGGCAACCCAAACACACTCCATCCAGACCCACAAAGCATGCTTCCAAACAACCTTCCAAAGGCTCTCAACCTCAAACCTCCACCCAAACAACTGTTGTAACTCCTGAAGTATCAACAACTGCTGATACTTCAGTAGTTTCAACAACTGCCAGCCAAACACCTGCCATCACTTCAACATACACCACAACCAATGCCTTACCACCACCACCATCATCACCTCCTGCTAAAAAGTAGAAGACATCAGATGTTACAACATCTGTTGTAATGGCAACAGTGGTTGAAACACCAGTTGTTTTAACAACTGTTAGTCAGCCACCTTCTACCACTCAAATCAATACTTCACAACCACCCAACACATCATCAGCCTCTTCTAAACAAAAAAGGAGAAGGATATTTATACCTGATGATGACTCTCCATCACCAACACCAACATCTTCACAATCTCTTGTATTTATTCCAAACCCTACTCCTCTCTCTTCAGCCCAAGTTTAACAGCCAATCATTGCCATCACTCCTACAGGATTTCAATTTCCTCTAGAACTTATAGTAGTCAGAGAAGAGATCAAATCCTTCTACTTTGAGGATGATCCTGCTAAAAGGAGTTTGCCAGCAGTTGAAGGATATCCTAGGCCTAACAACATTGAAGAATACTTGAAAATTAAGGCTAAACAGGCAGAGGATATCTCCAAAAGAAACTCACAAGGAAAAACTGATAAAGAAATTCAAAGGCATTATCAATTTCTACTCACTCAAGTCAGATCCTTGGAGCAGTTTGCAAAAAATGTTTGTCAACAATATCAGAAAGAGCAGATGAGTCATTAAGAAAAGACTACATTGACAACATTATGGCATACAAGAAGTACAAGGGCGAAAAATACATGTATAAAGATTGGACCATTCCTGAGCTTGAAAGTGAAGCAGCCAGGATTCAAGAAATGATTAAGAATAAGGTCAAACACACTCCTCCTGGTTGGTCAAAGTACAAAAAGAATGTACCTGAAAAGATATTGGAGCTGAAGAGAATGAAAGAGGAACTAATTGTAGCTGATTATGGGTCTAAGAGTCAAGTGATGAGATGGAAAGAAGATAAAGTCAGGACCACCTACAAAAGGTTGGAGGAACTAAGGAAGAAAGATCCAAAAGTTCCACAAAAACCTGACTATCCTGAAGCAGAGGTTTCAACAAGACCTCCAAAGCTGCAAATCAGGAGATCCACTGCTCCAACTGGTGCTGCCATCTATAAAAGAAGACAACAAAATCAGTTGGGTGCTGAAACAGTGGAAGAATTACTTGCAGGAGATGACCTTGTAAAAGAGGGCATTAAGAAGATAATTGAAGAAACTCTTGGATTAAATCAACCTGCAAGTACTGCTCAGTCAGTCATCACAAGTCCAGCATCAGCAAACTCCTCATCTAATAAAAATCTCCCAAGAAACCCACCAGACTCAAAAGTACTAAAGTGGAAAACTGACAAACAGACCCATGTACTGACTGTGATCAAGTCTAGTGGAGAAGTGAAGAAAATAACAAGGGAACAAGCACTTCGCCTAAGTCTTGAAGATTTGCAGGATATCCTTGATCTTCCACTGTGTAGGGATGATGATGATACAGATGCCTTAGACTTTGAGTTACAACTCAAAGGGCGAATAAGGGAACTGTTGATGAGGCAATAAAGATCTACAAATAATGAAGAGTTTTGGCATTATCTGTTCCAGGGGGATATTGTTGGGATTGAACCCTATCAGAGGAACAGATAATTAAAGCCAAAACTGGATCAGGGTAGTGGATCCAGAATAAGCAGATGTTGTGTATACAAGTCTCTCCCTTTGAAAATGGTTTCAACATCTGATGACCTCCAATCTACTGATCGTTACAACTGCTGACCTACAACTACTGATCAAGTCAAAGACTGACAAAGACTAAAGCCCTGCTGATTCAATCTACTGCTATAAGTCAAGCACTGCTGGATATGTCAAGTACTGCTGGGTTCACATCAGTGGAAGGATTCAGCAGCAGTTTAGTTTGTTTTGTGTAATATAACAGTTGTTAGCATAGCAGTACTTGTATAGATCAGTTGTTAGAGTTTGTTAGGAGGTTAGATGTCACTTTCATGGTGACGTTAGCAAAGATGCCTCAGTGGTTTGTCCGTGCCTATAAATAGAACAGTACCCTGTACTGTTCTATTAGCTCTTCACCATCTTTCTTCCTGTACGAACAAATCACTGTGAGCTCAGGCTGAGGGGGAGTTTGTTACATGCAAGCAATTGTAATCGTTGATGAAATAAATTCAATCATTCGGTTCTTTGTTGAAAATGTGTGTTGAAAACAATTCTCCTGTTTGATTGTGTAAAGTTTGTTTCCATTTATATTCCGCTGCACTACTTGTTCATTGTTCATCTTAATTATAATAAAACACAATCAAAACCAAACTCAGATCCTAACATTATTGTGTTTATTAAGTATCTTATACTTAATTTTGTATTAACTTTTCCGGAATAATATTTCTAATAAAAATTCATCAATATATATTCTCAAAATATATAATTTAAGAAATATTACAAAGAAAAATTATTTATAATTTTTCCCTTGGCAAAAATAATTGTATTTTCATTTAAACCTCAAAAATAATATATTTTCAAGTTTATCTTAGAAAATATATATATAAATCCATTTTTTCATCCAAACATAATGTATTCTATGTTTATTTAAGAAAATATATATTTTCTCCCAAAAATAATATATCTTCTAATAATCTCAAGAAAACATATATATTTTTATTTACCCAAAAATAATATATTTTCTTCTTGTCAAAAATATGATATATATTTGCATCAATTATAAAATCATATTTTTTGCTCTCTTAGTGTCCAAAATACCATTTACCAAAATATACTTATGAATTTAATTCCGGAATATTTAGTGTAAGTTATATTCCTTGTTCGGTTTCACCAATATTTTGGGTATAAATTATGTATTTACTTCTTGGAATTTTGGTAATATTTTGTATGGTAATTTCTTGGTATTTTGGTGAGTTATATTATTTCAAGTCCTAAAATAATATAACTAATACACATAATATACAAATACTCACACACATGGTGACATTTAAATATATATTCTCCTAAATACATAAACCAACCTCCAATATTTATAATTTTCGTACCAAAAATTATGGCAAACTTTATATGAAAATTCATGGTTATAAAATACTTGTAAATATTTGTTTAAAAATATTTTTCTAAGTGTTTAATTTTTAGAAAAATTTTGCCATAGTTTCCCCTTAAAAATGGAGGTTTCCATGCTTTCGAAGCATATCATTTTCTTTTATAAGTCATCATAATCAACAACAAATCAATTAACACTTGCCAATTTGCCAAAATCAAGCATTAATCACTACTTCATGAACTTGAAAATTTATAAAAATTTGTAGTAACTTACTAGTGTATTTAGTAAGCTTAGTTACCCTTTAAACTATGGTTGTTTATTTAAAAACATCATTATTGAAGAATTTAGATCTTCACAACTTGTAAATCATTTTTCTAAAAATGTTTCTTCTTGAGTTTTTCTTGTTAAACACATGATTCTACACTTGATTAATCACTAAAAATGTGGTTAGTTTCTTTAAAAACCAAGTTTATATAAATCTTGTATTTTAACTTAGTTTCTTGAAAAATCATCCTTAAAATCATATGTTTATAAGACTTATATCACACTTTGATAATCATACTTCAAGAAAAACATTAAATCTTTCAAGTTCATGCTTTACATAAGGATGATTATAACATAATCATCCTCTCATCTTGCTAAATTATGTCTTTAATCACTATCTAGCAAGATCATATGTTGTTTAACATCATATACACAAACAATCATCAATCAACAAGCATAACAACACTTAAACAACATGTATTCTTATGACTTTCAAGCTTATGTTCATGATTTAAGTTCTTGATTCATAGTGTTCTTCATGTTAAGTTACTTGTATCGTTCTTTAACCAACTAAATAAGATGTAAAATGGAGTGTAGATGATCTTACTACTAGCTCAAGGCTAGGGATGATCACAAGAAGAAGAAGAGGTGGTTAAAAGCTTGTATGAGAGGTCCTTCAACTTCCAAGAGCTCCTAGCTTCTTTGTATAGCTTCTTACACCTTTGAGTAACAAGAGAATGGATGAAGATTGATTGATGATGGTGGTGGTGTGTGGTGTGGGTTACGACCGAGAGGAAGATGGAGGAGAAGAGAGAAGAGTGAGTATTGTGTTGAAATGAGAATGAAGGTTATGGCACTTGTGGTCACATATATTATCCTCCAACGTGAATTCTCTAATGGTTAATGTGTTATAAAAGGGGAGACATAATCTATTATATTAATCAAATAAAATCAAGAAGTGTGGGCCACTTAATGGTTAGTTAGATTTCTTAGTTGAAATCTAAGTGTTATAGTTAGGTTATTAGTTGTTATGTGATTATATAGTGTATTAGTATGTTCGGGGACCATAACTAGCTCGGAAATGTTAAAACAATGCTTCTAGTGAAAATTTGGTGTTTCGGGTAGTGTCCGGTTGTTCGGTTGGTTACCGGTTCGTTAAGGTGCTAAACTACACAGTTTAGTGTGCTTTATGTTACCTTCTGTGACAGTTTTGATTCCCGACACTTAGGAAAGCGTTCTGGACCATTTAACCATATTTCTGCATGATATTAAGTTGTTTAAATGCTGAATTTTGCTTAATTCTGCAGTTTATTTGAGTTTTAGGAACTTTCCGGCACTTAAACTATCACTAGGAAGGCAGTTTTATGATTCTTACTTTCCTACACACTATACTAGTGTAACTCTTGGTTTCTTGCTCATTCTGTGTCTAAATACCATGTCTGTCTATGTACTGAACTCCGTCAACATTTTTCTGATTTATCTGATAACTATGCTATCTTTGTTTCGTGCATCATTTGAGTCAATAAATGTTGCATGCAATATTGATATGTCATTTGCAATATATGATGCACATGTATGTATGATAGCAATAACCAAAAAGCAATTCAAGTCATTTATTGTAAATCAGCACAGTCATTAAGTCATAATTACTGTTTAATAATTGTACGGATACATGGAATTTTGACTATTGTCACATTCTCCCCCTGTTAAGAAAATTTCGTCCCAAAATTTTAAGCTTTACTACTAGCTGCAGGGGAGTTAGGGAACAAATGTGGGTATTTTGCCTTCATACGATCTTCACGCTCCCAAGTAAACTCTGGGCCGTGACGTGCGTTCCAACGAACCTTGACAAGCTTAACACTACTCCCCCGAGTCTTGTTAACCTTCCAATCTGTGACCTCAACGGGTTCTTCGGTAAAGTGGAGTGTGTCGTCAATGTGAACTTCATCCGCCGAGATGACCACTGTCTCTTGTATTGGACTTTTCTTCAGATTAGGTACATGAAATGTATCATGAACACCATTAAGTTCTGCTGGTAGCTCCAACTTGTATGCTACAGAACCAACCTTTTCCAAAATTCTGAACGCCCCGATAAATCGTGGGTTTAACTTACCACGCTTCCCAAAGCGTGCTACACCTTTCCAAGGTGAAACTTTCAACAAAACCATATCACCCACTTCAAATTCCAAGGGTTTTCGTCTTTGGTCTGCATAACTCTTCTGTCGATCATGAGCCGCCTTGATGCGCTCTCAGATCTGCATGATCTTATCAGTCGTTTCTTGGACCAGTTCGGGACCAACCATCTGTCTATCACCTGCATCTGCCCAGCATAACGGCGATCGACACTTGCGTCCGTAGAGAGCCTCGAACGGTGCAGCTTGAATGCTTGTACGGTAGCTGTTGTTATAGGAGAACTCAACCAAAGGCAGATGAGTATCCCAACTGCCACCTAAATCCATTACACAAGCACGTAGCATATCTTCTAGCGTCTGAATAGTTCTCTCGCTCTGACCGTCCGTCTGCGGGTGAAAAGTTGTACTCAGATTCAACTGAGAACCAAAAGCTTCTTGAAGGGATTGCCAAATCCTTGACACAAACCGCCCATCTCTGTCCGATATTATCGAGATAGGCACTCCATGACGTGCAACTATCTCCCTTAGGTAAAGCTCAGCTAGCTTACCAGTGTTATCCTTCTCTCTAATCGTCAAGAAGTGCGCAGACTTTGTCAATCGGTCCACGATTACCCAAATCGTATCATGACCTCTGGGAGTTCTGGGTAACTTGGTTATGAAGTCCACAAAAATCTGCTCCCACTTCCACATGGGTATTTCTGGCTATTGCAGAAGACCTAAAGACTTCTGATACTCGGCCTTCACCTTGGCACAAGTTAAACACTTTCCAACGTACATAGAAACATCACCTTTAAGTCTTGGCCACCAATAATAATCCTTCAAATCTTGGTACATCTTGTCCGATCCTGGATAGATTGAGTACCTTGATTTATGAGCTTCATCAAAAATAACCTCTCTAAGACCACCAAAAAGCGGAACCCAAATTCGTCCCATAAAATACAAGGTTCCTTCCTCATTGGGTACCAACTTTTTCTCCATTCCTCGGAGATATTCAGCCTTAATGTTCTCTTTCTTATGAGCTTCTTTCTGTGCAGCACGAATGCGCAACGTGAGATATGTCCGAATAATCATCTCTAAAGCCCTAACCCTTATGGGCTTGATCCTTTCTTTTCGACTTAAGGCGTCTGCCACCACATTCGCCTTTCCTGGATGATACTTGATTTTGCAATCATAATCATTTAGCAACTCAACCCATCGTCGTTATCTCATATTAAGCTCTTTCTGATCGAATATATGCTGAAGGCTCTTGTGATCCGTAAAAATAGTACATCGAGTACCATACAGATAATGTCGCCAGATTTTCAAAGCAAACACCACTGCGCCTAACTCCAAATCATGCGTGGTGTAGTTCTTCTCATGGACCTTTAATTGATGTGAAGCATAAGAGATAACCTTTTGGCGTTGCATGAGCACGCAGCCCAATCCCTGATGCGAGGCGTCACAGTAGACCACGAAGTCGTCGGTGCCTTCGGGTAGGGATAATATAGGTGCATCGCAAAGCTTACTCTTAAGCAGCTGAAAAGCTTCTTCTTGTTTATCTCCCCATTCATACTTCTTATCCTTCTGAGTGAGGGAGGTCAGCGGTTGAGCGATCTTGGAAAAATCCTCAATGAACCTGCGATAATACCATGCTAAACCCAAAAGCTGTCGGATCTCGGTTGGCGTCTTCGGAGTTTCCCAATTCTTAATCGCCTCGATCTTGGTGGGATCCACATGAATTCCATTCTTGTTTACCTCGTGGCCGAGGAACTGTACCTCGCGTATCCAAAACTCGCACTTCGAGAACTTAGCGTAGAGCTTCTCCCTCTTTAGCAGCTCTAAAATGGCTCTGAGGTGTTGCTCATGGTCTTCCTTTGTCCGCGAATAAATCAAGATATCATCGATAAATACGATCATGAATATATCGAGATATGGCTTACATACTCGGTTCATCAAGTCCATAAACACTGCCGACGCATTTGTCAGCTGAAACGACATCACTAGAAACTCGTAATGTCCATAACGAGTTCTGAAGGCAGTCTTCGGTATACTCTCTTCTTGAATCCGTAGCTGGTGATAACCTGATCGAAGATCGATCTTGGAATAGTAACTTGATCCCTGAAGTTGGTCGAAAAGATCATCAATCCTCGGCAAGGGATACCGATTCTTGATGGTTAACTTGTTCAGCTCCCAGTAGTCAATGCACATATGAAAACTACCGTCCTTCTTCTTGACGAACAGTACTGGAGCTCCCCAAGGCGAGAAGCTTGGCCTTATAAATCCCTTATCTAGCAATTCCTGAAGCTGCATTGACAACTCTTGCATTTCTGAAGGCGCAAGTCGTTAAGGTGCCTTGGCTACAGGCGCGGTGCCTAGGACCAAGTCAATGCGGAACTCGACTTGTCGTTGAGGAGGTAATCCTGGCAAGTCTTCAGGGAAGACTTCAGGATATTCCCTTACCACAGGGATATCTTCGAGCTTTGTTCGGCTTCTTTGTCCATGACATGAGCTAAGAAGGCAACACATCCTTTACGAAAAAACTTTCGTGCCTTCAAACAACTAATAATCCACAGAGGCGTATCCTGCTTCTCCCCATGAATCATGATCGTCTCTTCATTCGCCATCGGGATGCGGATAACCTTCTCATGGCATACAATCTCAGCTCGATTACTCGACAACCAATCCATCCCAACAACAACGTCGAAGCTTCCCAATTCAACTGGCAGAAGATCTATCGAAAACTCACGCTCTCCAAGCTCTATAACACAACCTCTAATCACCTCACTGGCTTCCACTAGCTTCCCATTAGCTAGTTCTATCGAGTACGGGATATCTAACTTACTTGCCACTAACCAAGTATATTCTTAAAATCTAGAGATACGAAGCTATAATCGGCACTGGTATCAGATAGCACAGATGCAAAATGTTGATTAATAGGGAACGTACCAGTGACTACGTTCGGATCCTGGCGAGTTTCCCTAGCTCCAATGTTGAAAACTCTTCCACGGGCTTGGTTGTTCTTTGGGAAATCCCGCTTGAAGTGCCCTACATCACCGCAGCCATAACAACCTTGGCCGCGTCCATTCCCATTTCCACCTTGATTGTTGTTATTATTTCCCCTGCGTTTTCCATTTCCTACCTGATTCCCATTTCCATTACCTCCCTGATTATTGTTTCCTTCTTGATTTCTATTCCCATTACCATTTCCACCACGGTTACCATTACCGTTTCCATTTCCTCCTTGCCCAGCGTTTCCACGTCCGGTTACATACCAGCATGTCTCCTTAGAGTGACCAACTTTTCCACAAGTTTCACCTTTCCCACTCTGCATCAACCAGCATGGTGAAACTGACATATGTCACACTTGGGCAGAGTGCCCATGTAGCATTTTCCTTTGTTCTCAGCATTTGTAGCGCCAGCTTGTGCCTCGACTGGCGGATTAGCGGCTCTGTGCTTGTTGTCATTGTTGTTGTTCGCATGAGTACCTTTCTTGAAATTCGAAAACTTCCTTTTGTTTTCTCCAGATGACTCCACATGAGTCTCTTTCTTCTTGGCCTCAAAAATTGAGAACTTTCCCAAACGAATCGCTTCTTCAGTCAGTGCCACACTCAAGTCGATGGCTTCAGTAATTGTTGGGGGCTTGGAAGCAGTTACCATGCTGAGAATCTGAGGTGCCAAACCCCAGATGAAACGTTCGATCCTCTTAAATTCTGGCTCCACCAAGTAAGGTACCACTCTTGACAGGTCATGAAACCTCTGCACATACTCAGCTATCTTAGGACCATCCATTTTCAGATTCCAAAATTCAGTCTCCAACTTCTGAATTTCAGCTCGGGAACAATATTTCTTACACATTAGCTCTTTCAACTCATCCCATAACAATGCATACACAGCAGCCTCACCCAAAGTTTGAACCGTAAGGTTCCACCATGATAGAGCCCCATCTAGAAACAGTCCAGAGATGTACGTGACCTGATGCTCTGGTGCACATTTACTCATCCACAACACAGAATCCGTCTTCTCAACCCATCTCACAAAAGCTACAGCACCTCCAGTGCCGTCGAAGTTCAGAGGCTTGCAGTCCAAAAACTGCTTGTAAGTACAGCCTGTATACATCATTCATAGAAAGCATTAGCAAAACGCACTTGGAAATGTCCAAATGTATTGTAATGTGTCTTAGGTGACTTAAACATTACCGTTAGGTGGGTTATTCCCTGAGGTGCCTCCGCTGTGTTCGGAGCGAAGGGCCTATGCTGTTAATGTGGAAAAATATCGGTTATCGGTCAAGGACCGATATTTGAGATATCGGTTATCGCGGTGAGATATCGGTGGGATATCGGTAATTTATAATATCATGCATAAATATATATATCTTATAAAAAATAAAACAATACTTCAAATTTCCAATAAATACCTTAAGAATTCATTGGGCTAAGTCAAAATTTTCTGATTTTTCGGAATAAGCCCAAGTTTTAAGAATGAGCCCAAGTTCTATAAATACTCACATATGTGTATTTTACATTCACAAACTTCATCTGCCTTAAGAAACCCTAAAAGTTATTACAGCCGTCATCTCCATATGCCTTGTTTCTTCTAGATCATCCACACCACACATCCATCTGTTGTCTTTCTTCTTCAGCGCAACACCAGGTAAGCAATCAGTTGTTAAATACAGCCGTCAATACCAGTGGTAGGATATAAAGAAAAATGTAAAAATTGGCCCAACCGAGTATCTCGGCGAGAAGACCGATACAATATATACAAACTATCGGCGATATATCGGTGTTTATCGCCGATATTATCGGTGGCCGAGATAAGACCGATATTACAAACCAATATTTTGAGCTAGGGCCGATAACTGATATATCGACGCTATAGCACCGATATAGCGCCGAGATTAACTGCATAGCGAAGGGCCTCATGTTGTGCGATTGCCTGTGAAATGCGTTCCTATAGTTCTGCCTCGGTCGTGGGCAGTTGAATGTTCCTTTGAGGAGGCATTTTCCTTCTAATAAGAAGATTGGATAGGTCAGGTCTTATTCGTTAAATAAATATGTATAGTTGTCTAGAGGTCGTATGTACATACATGTAAACAATCATCATATCAAACAATCATGCAACAACACAATCACAACATAAGCAAGTAATCCAACAATGTGTTTAGTGAGAACCTGACGATTGAGCTTTCATTAATTATTGACCACAGTTACATTGTTTACAAGGTGTATCACATCAAAAGGGACACATGGTCACACTACCCTTGTCCAATAAGTCTATCAATATACAAAAATGACATAGTCAAAAAGTGGTCTTCAAAAGTCTTCGCAATCTCGGCTCAATAGTAGTGCTCTCACCAAAAGTAATGCAATCTGCATAAAACCAAAAACCAACTATACTGATGGTGGAGGTGGAGGGGGAGGAAAGAAAAGCAAGCTGCGAACATGCGCAAGCTCCTCCTCAAGCTCGTATACACGACGAAGCAAGTAACTGATCTGCTGCTCGACAGTAAGGAAACGAGCATCAAACTCTGGAAAAGGAGTAAGAGGTGCAGGTGGATGTGCAAAAGGAGACGGTGATGAACGTGGGGAAACAAAAGTAGGCTGACAAGGACACGGTAGGGGACGCGGAGTCAGCTCAAGCTCCAAGACTCTGCGACTCATAATCTCAAACTGAAGCTGAAGCGATAACAGTAACTCATCCCGTGTATAGCCAACAAAATGGGAGGGATGATAGGGGTCTGAGATCGGCATAGAGTACGGTGGGAACCATCGGAATGGCTCATCAAGCGGCGAAGAAGTGAAGGGAGCAAATGGTACAGCCTGTGAGGTCGGAGGAAATGCTGCTGAAGCAAAAGGATCGTCACGCGGGTGCTGGCCTGAAGTACCTTCCCCTGGACGGGGTGCAGGGATGTCCTGTAAGAAAACGATAGGTAAGTCGGTGCGATGGACATCGGACTCTACAGGAGGGAGAGGAGCAACATCAGCGGGTGTGGGTGGAGGAACAAATATCTCAACAACAGGAGGGTCAACAGGTGCAGGAACTGGGTCAGGAATGAGAGGTGCAATGTCTGGTAAACCAAAAGGAACAGGGTTAGGCTCAGGTATTGGCTCAGGATCAGCAGGTGCAACATAGGGTTGTTCAAAAAACTCGTGGCTCGCAGTTCGCTCGAAGAAAGTTCGAAAAAAGCTCGGCTCGAAATTGGCTTGACTCGAAATTAGCTCGATCTTAACGAGCCGAGCCCAAGCCAAGGTAGGTTCGGTTCGTGGCTCGTTCGTTAGTTGGCTCGTTGGCTCGCTCGTTTGGATCGTTATCATTATATATATATATATATATATATATATATATTAGTATTATAAAGTCTATACTAAACATATATTATAAAGTCTTAATATGTGATGCCTTTTCAATCTGCTAAACATATTGATATGTTCAATAATACTCATTATTAATACGGTTGTTCATATGCGCTGCCTTTTCAGTTATCAAAACACAGTCCCCAGATGGCGAGATCTCTGATATACGGCTGTCGATTCACTTCCCTAGTTGCCTTTTCATCTTCAAATCTCAATCTCTTCTCTGATGCCCTAATTATATATTGTCCAATTTTCCTAACTTCTAACTCATATCATTCTTCTACAGTTCTACGCAGTACGCAGGGAGGCTTCGATTTTGCCAATTTGCCCTAACTGATTCTCCTCCAATCTTCCATATAAGGTAACTAACTAACTGTATAATCATGCTTTTGTCCGTATGATCCTAAATCAGGCTTCGATTTTGTCGATTTTGCCCTAACTGTATATTTATTATTATGTGTTTGTAGTTTTATATCTATGTTTGTAGTTATATACGTTCTGCTAATGATTATTGATTAGTATGTATGTTCTAACCCATTTGACCTGCTCAATTTTATTTGATCAGTGTTTCAAGTAGATATAGGATCAACTTTCTTCAATTTTATTTGCAAACTGTTGTCATAATATAGATTACTTACTGTCACTACAAGAAATAAACATAAATTACTTGGTGTCATTTGCAAACTGCTGTCATAATATAGATTACTTACTGTCACTACAAGAAATAAACATAAATTACTTGCTGTCATAATATAGATTATTTACTGTCATTTTATTTGCAAACTGCAATTTCAATTTTATTTGCAAACTGCTGTCACTACAAGAAATAAACATAAACATAAGCTCACTGTCATGATATAGATTACTTACTGTTTTGATTTGGATTTACTGATACATATTGTGTTATTATTTTGTAGGAAGCAAGATGTCTTCAAACATAGAATCTGTTGTTGCTGGAGCCAATACCCCAAATGTTGTTCCCGTTGAGTTAAGTGATGAAGACAATGTCGACCTAAACGAGGAAGCAAATGATATGGTTGATGAAATTATGGACAATGAAGGAGATGGTTCAAAACGAAAGTCTTCATCTGGAGCTTGGAGCCATTTTACAACTGACGTGGGCGGTTATATACATCTATTTACAGTATGTTCATGCACCCGACGAAATGTGTTTTATATTTATAAAAATGGTTTATATCTTAACATTAAAACACACACAACAAAGGACAAGTGTATCCCGTCATATATGCAGCAAAGTATTGGTAAGAGCCAGATATCGATCCATGGAACACGGGCGTTATAATGTACTAAATCTTTGTCATTAGATTACCAGATAAAAGGATAAGTGAATGGTTGTTTAACTAAGTTATCTAAATTACATGTAAAACATAAATATACTACTATCTTGTTTCACAAACAACCTAAACATGTTATCTATCAGATATGTTACAAAAGCACTTAATCAATTTTCCAATTTCGAGACAGCTAGTTACCGGGTCTGGATTTCTAGCATTATGATTCTTCGGAAAGTTAACGCGATGGTCACACGTTAACCACCTAAAATCATTCATTAGCGAGCTATTGATATACATTCATGCGAACCTTTAAAGATAGGTTATTTACTGGGTCTGGATTCCTAACCTCACTTATCAAAGAAAGCAATACCGATGGTCACAATACAGCCACGAGGATAAGCAGTTATGTAGATCATATAACAAACACTTTCACCTTTACACGTCTTAAACACAAATCTACCATGTCAGCAATTTCAGACCAAAACTACTAAACAAGGATCATAAACCGCATATAAGAACATGCAATCAACACCATATAATTCGTTAGAACCCTTACGTGCAAGAAAGTATTCCTAATCACAATAAGATATATCTTGTATAAAACCAATACCCTGGTCTGGTTTCACGGTGTAAACAAAGTCTACAAATAAGTGATTAATCAAGAAATAGTTACCATCCCACTAACCACAGATTCATTATCCAAGATAATCAAACATAATCAGGAACTCAACATCAATGAAACATTCATTATATAATCATGAAGATTCAAACATGAAAAAGTACTAAAGCTTCATACAAATAAGATTACAATGTAACGAATATTCAAGAAACAAGTTTATAACTATTATTACATAAACTACTTTAAACATAAACTAACATCAGCTCAATACTTGCAAAATGATCAAAATACATGTTCAAGAACAAGGAATCGAACCATAAACAAGCAAGGAATTGACGGGTTGGATCGGTTATGCTTCCACTCGATCTTGGTGCTTCAAATGGGTCTGATCAGGACTGCTTCGGAACCCATAAATCGCCCAGAAACATGGAGAAAACCCCAACATTTGAACCAGTAGCGAATGCTGCTATTTATAGGCGATTTCCAGATCGGCACGGCCGTGCGGATTTGGCACGGTCGTGCGGTCAGGTCTTGTCGGGTGACGTCAGTTTCAGCGATCCTAAGTCAGCCAAGTGGACTAGTGGACAAGTTGCATGAGTCATTAGATCGGCACGGTAGTGCCAATCCTCAGAAATGTTGGTCAGAAGGCTTGATTTGGCAATGGCACGGTCATGCTTCGGGTGGCACGGTAGTACAGCCCGAGAAACAGTCGGCACTCCTGGTTGCACTGGCAGTGCTTCCGAGATCGTAGCAGCGGCACGGTCGTGCCACACCTGGCAGTTCATCAGATTTTTACCATTTTCATCAGAAATGCATCAGATTTTGTCCGTTTTCATCATATTTTTCCATTATGCTCTGTTTAAGACCTGAAAATATAAAAGTACCGGATTTGGCACCTAAACGTTGCGTTTTCGGTCAAAAATGCTTAAAACGGAAGTGTTTTGGGGTATAAAAACATGTATAATTTAACGTATATCAAACATCCCCACACTTGAACTTTGCTTGTCCTCAAGAAAACTTAAAATAAAATACGGAATCAAATCTGAATATTTACAAGGTTACTTAATTTGTTTGGTGGTCAAATCGGTTTTCAAAAAGTCATCATCAAAGATTTAAAACAAACAAGCTTTGTTAGATGTTCGAAAGGATAATTATAAAGTGATAATTCAACTTTTTTGAATGACTTTAGCATGCAAATTCCTATATTTCTCACAATGTTCACACACACTCGGTTAAATTTCTGAATCATACATATAATGTGTATGTTAAACACTCGGTGCCTTGTCAATGAATCATGAAATATCATAAGCTTGTCAAAAGATCTGATCTCCACCAATTAATATGTGAAAAGCATAAATCAAGAGGTCTTTGATGGGTTGTAATGATAGGCTAAGGTTTTGGGTAAGGAATGGATAATTGAAAGTGGCAAGAAAGGTTAAAACTTGGTCAAAAACTTAGCGTTTTATTTTCTATGATTCTGAACACGTTGCTAAACTATTGTGTAGGTGTTCAGTGTTTATTCTATTTGTATGTCAGCTCTCTATTTTTCTCTTTTCCTTGATAGTCTTTCCTTACTTTCATTCGAGAGTTTTGACAAACAGTTTTTTTTTTCAACGAAACTTATATCTTATGGCCAAATTTTTAACAAAAATAAATGTAAATATGAAAAGGTTATATTTGGGTAAGTAGGCTTAATGTTTGGGTAAAGTTAAGAAAAAAATACGGAAAATAGGCTCAACATGGCGAACTAATGGATAGTGTTGGGTGCGGGATATAAACAAAGAAAAAGGCTGTCAAAGGGGTTATCCTAATTTCCTCTATCATTTCTATGTAATTTCACATATTCATGGTTTTGAAAAGTATACAAATGACAAGTTCTAAATTACATAAGACATCCGGCTCACTCATTTTTCCGAAAAAACAAAGAAGCATTTGACAAGAAAGCTTTTAAAGGCTCAAAATATGCTCATGTAAACGGAAGGAATGGGTATAAATTTAAAGATAAACATGCAAGTCTTTCGTTTTTGTTTTATCACTGCTTTTTAGTTATCTTTTTCCAACATACATTTGACTTGTTGATTTTTTATCAAATTTGATGCTTCCTAAAGAACACAAACTGACCATTTTTGTTTTATTTTTCGAAAATATATACAGAAATGAGAACAATTAAGGACAAACAAAGTTTAAAACCTTTTAAACCCCTCCCCACACTTGAACTTCACATTGTCCCGAATGTGAAATACATATTAGTTAAGCAATTATGAAGAGCTAAACTAATAATGTGAAAAGGGAAAGATGTACTCCCTCAGAGTTGGAGTTGACTTGTTTAAGTAGACTTTTTGTTTGAAGTCGTCTTAACTCTGTGTGCATTTCTTTACAAATCTGCCAATTATGTCATTCGCTAAAATAGCCAACATTACCATTGATCAAAATGTTAGATAATTCAACCGAATCCGTTATTCAAACAAAGCAAACATACTAAAGTACTTAAAACAGACATAAAGTAAAAATATCCCAAACAAAGTACTGAATAGAAATAACATGAACATAAGTTTCTGAACTGTTTCACCCTACCTCCTCCTACTCCTCATCATCATCACCATCATGGTGCGTGTTCCAGATGAACCCGCCCCATAGGTACCTGTATCTCCAAATGGAAACTGTGGAGGGTTGGCGAAATGGCCTGGGTATACATCTTGTAGCTCTCCAAAGATGTAGGAAAATCCTGCATACATTTCCTCCCGCATGGTCTGTTGAGATGTCCGCATAGCTAACTGGTCGGCTCTTATTGTGTCTTGAGTAACCTGCATATGCTGGAATTGCTGGTATAATTCAGGGTAGGAAGGTATACCTGGAGGCCAGTTTTGTTAGTGTTGATACTGATGCTGGTGCTCATGCTCCTCATGTTGTGGCTGATCATGTGGTGGTGGCTCGATCTCTGCCATGTTGACGTCTTCATTATGTGGTGGTAACGGTAGTGGATCCCATATTTCCCCATTTAGACCCCTCAGTCACGGGCCATTATCTGTATCTACTACCAACTCCATCGCTCGTAGAGACCTCATATCCACATCTCCTCCTGTGTGAACTATCGTGAGACCGCTGACCACATCATCTTTTATAATACCCAAGTTGTATGCCAACTGAGTCACATATTCACCACCATGGATTTCACTGCTTGTGGTTCTCCCCGCGCTGTGTATAAAGAATTCAGCCATTATAGCTGCGAGGTTGACATGTACTCCAGTCACTAAGGAATATATGAAAAGAAGATCTGGAGTGGGACAATTTCCTGCACTGTCCATACGTCCACAGATGGTGTGACTCATGACCTGATGAAGGACCCTCAGAAGCGGGTCTCGTAGTCGTGAAGCTTTAGCTTTTCTAGCTTCATAAGGTGATCCGACTGCCACTTGTGCCCAAAAGTTCGCCCGTTGTTGATCATTAGCAAACTTTTAGAAATTGGTGAAAAGTTCTGAATCGATGTCTTCGGATGATTATATTCCCAATCTTCTTCCAAGTCTAGCAACTGACCATTTGTGCCACTTTTACCCCAACCTGAACTGTATTGTCTCTCTGTTTTTAAAGTCCGGATTCTCGCTTCTTGGTTTTTCGTAAGTGTATGAAGCAAAGAATTCCATTGTTAGTTCAAGATAAACGGGTCGTGTAATGTTGAACAACCTTGACATCGGATGTGACATCATGTTAGATAGCCTCTCTTCTTGGTTCAGGGCTGTCAAAGTATCCCAGTTGATCCTTCTTGGTTCACCGATTTGTCCCCGTCTATTCCATAAAGCCTCTAATCTTGCAATACACGGCTGTTCTCTTGCTTTGTTCTCGCTGAATTGGAGGAATCTGTGATTCATCTGCACATAGGAATACAACCAAATAAGAGCAGAACATAAAAATTTCACTGCTGCCACCGGAATAGGCAGTTTACAAGCTTCTGTTTCTTTTATCAGTCGCACGGTCGTGCCACAGGTGGCACTACCGTGCCGATCCATGCTCGGTAAACAGGATGTTCTCAGAAAGTTGTGTCGCACCACCATGCCAAATCGGCACTGCCGTGCGACTCGGCGTCGCAGTTATGAATCGGTGTTCTGTACTTGATTTCCAACCGGCACTGTCATGCCGTTTCAATGGCGTGACCGTGCAACATCAATTTTTACCAGAAAATAGCTATTTACACTTATTTTAACGTGTATCTTTCAAAATTTTATTTGTAATCAGTCAATAGACTTTGAATCAAGCACCAGAACTACCGATTTAACACTAATCAACCAAGAACTAGGGTTTATTTGACATTTATGAAGAAAACCCCAAAATTCCTTGGTTCAAGCATCAGATCTACATCAGAAACTAAGTTTAATCTATAAAATAAGTAGGAAACATACCTTGGAGGATGATTGAAGCGAAATCTAGGCAAAAATTAGGTGATTTTCGGGTGTGGGCGACCAGGAACTCCCGTGCGGCGCTTAGGGTTTCGGAAGAATGAAGTATTTTTACTGCAGATTCGTTTAAATACCCTAGTTTTTACTGTTCGTTTTTTGAGCCGCACGGTCGTGCGAATTTGGCACGGTCGTGCCATTCCGGATCGCTGGCCTGGGTCGCTCTGTGTTATCGGGTAACAAGGTAGTGCAACGGTCGCACGGTAGTGCGATCCGATGACTGCCTTGTGTACGAGCTTCTGGTCAGTTTTGACTAAGGGCTGCACTACCGTGCCGATTTGGCACGACCGTGCAACACCTGGGCCTTTTTGTTTAATTTTTTCACAGTAAGCTTTTAACTCCGAAATTTTACCAAAAATTTCCATTTTTGCACTATTTCATATATTATAACAATTGTTCAACTTCAACAATCCAAAAATTATGGATCAAGGTCGTATGTACCTACGTTTAAAAACCGAAAATTTAACAAATTACGAAATAAACATTAAAAACTAATATATACAAAATTACCCTTAGCGTGTGAAAACATGCTCGCTAAATTTGTCAGCGAGTCGATAGCTAGACTCATTCTCCCCACACTTGTTTTAAGTGTGCGGGATGTGGAGTTCGAGAATTTCCTCCACCGGGTCAACCGGTCCGTTGATGTAGAGTTTTAGACGATGACCGTTGACTTTGAAACTTGCCCCGTTTGGATCCTCGATAGATACGACCCCGTACGGAAATATTTCTTTAACTTTGTATGGACCCATCCATCAGTATTTTAGCTTCCCGGGGAATAAACGCAGTCTTGAGTTATATAACAAGACAAGATCCCCTATAAGGAGATCCTTATGGTCTCTCAATCTCTTGCCAGGAAACCTCTTGACTCATTCTTTGTACCTGCTAGAACTTTCATAGGCGTGGTTTCTTAGCTCCTCAAGCTCGTGGATTTGCAGAAAACGGGTTTCACCTCCGCTTTTTAAATCCATATTTGCCGTCTTCAAGGCCCAGAATGCCTTGTGTTCTAGCTCGACAGGTAGATGACAGGCTTTCCCGTAAACCAACCTAAAGGGTGTGGTCCCGATAGGTGTTTTGAATGTTGTTCTAAAAGCCCACAGAGCGTCATCTAGCTTGTCAGACCAATCCTTGCGGTTGTTATTGATGGACCGCTCAAGCATTCTTTTTAAACCCCGATTTGTGACCTCAACTTACCCGCTGGTTTGAGGGTGATATGGTATAGCCAATCTGTGATGAACACCATAACGGGACAAGGCTCGTTCTAACTGCGCATTACAAAAATGCGTTCCTCGGTCACCGATTAGTGCTTTTGGAGCACCAAATCGGGCAAATAAACTTTTTAAGAACCTCACGACTACCCTAGCATTGTTTGTAGGCAAAGCATGAGCTTCGACTTATTTTGAGACATAGTCTACAGCAACTAGGATGTATTTATTACCTCATGAGGCTGGAAATGGTCCCATGAAGTCGATACCCCATATATCAAAGACTTCACAGACTTGCATTGGATGCTGAGGCATTTCATTGCGTGCGGAGATATTTGTTGCCCTCTTGCAAGCATCACACGCTCTAACCCATTCATGCGCATCATGAAAGATTGTGGGCCAGTAAAACCCAGAGTCTAACACTTTCTTTGCAGTGTAGTTTGCTCCATGATAACCTCCGGTTGGCCCTTCGTGACAATGTCGCAGAATGCTAGCTGCCTCTTCTCCAAACACACATCTTCGGATCACCTGATCGGCTCCAATTCTAAACAAGTATGGTTCGTCCCAAATATAATATTTCAGATCTGCAAAGAACTTTCTTTTTTGTTGATATGACAATCCTTTGATAAGGATTCCACATGCGAGGTAGTTTGCAAAGTCGGCGAACCAAGGTGACTCGTCATTCATCTCGATACTCAAAAGGAATTCGTGGGGGAAATTGACATTTATTGGTTCCTCCAACAAATTTTCAGAACTTTCATGCTCAAGTCTCGAGAGATGGTCGGCTGCAACATTCAAAGCTCCCTTTTTGTCTTGGATCTCAATGTCAAATTCTTGTAGTAAGAAGATCCATCTGATAAGACGCGGTTTTGCGTTTGTTTGCTAAAAAGGTATTTGATTGCTGCATGATCCGTATACACAATTGTTTTTGTGACAACTCGAGTTTCTGACTTTCACTTTCGCATTAAATGCGCGTTGACTTTGACTGTTTAGTTGTTTGGATTGTGGACTTGAAATTGTACGCGTTGTGTTTTAATGAAACGAATTGTCGTTTTGCCTATATGTGATTACTTGCTGTGGTAGAATATAATATTAGAATTATTATTAAAACACTTAGTCTAGATCATCGAAACATGACATACAGTTCGAAGGATCTCGAAACATATCCTTCGATTCGAAGGATCAACTTTCGGTCCGAAGGATCTCGAAACATATCCTTCGACCAAGGACTCTATCCTTCGACATCTTTCGGCCCAGTCTTTTTAATGGGCTTGGCCCATTCCTGTGAAACGATTTAAATACGTGAATGCATGTAAGTCGACGGTTAGTTTCAAAACCCTAGTTCTATTGTGTGTGTGTGACGGCATAGCAGACCCATTCCCTGTTCGAAGGATTTCATTCCGTAATCCAGATTTCCGGTTAGTGTGTGATGTTGTTACGATGCTTTGATTTCATGATGTTGCTTGTATGTTGTTATGAATCGGATATGGTAGGTTTAGCAAATATAATTGGATTGAATTGTCATGATTGTTTAAATGTTGTTGTTGATCGGCTAGCAAATCGGCCAATTGATTGATCAGCCGAACATATAATCAGATTTGCTTAATCGGCCGGATTATTTGTATGATGTTAACCTGTTTAATCGATTATGTATGTGATGCATCCGAACGGCTCAGTTAGTATGATTGGTTGTCTATACTTGAGGTTTTGATGTTGTTTTAATAGAATCGCATGATAGTGATTTAGGGCCGGTTCGATTGTGTTATTACTGTTCATGTGGTTAAATTAGGGTTCATGAGATTTAATATGAAACTCCCTGTTTGATCGATTCTGAAGTAATTGAATACTGAATTTGTGTTAATTGATAATCGGATAAACTTGGAAACTATGTGTAAACGTAACGGTTATTTGTCGAAAGATATTAGTTATTCGAAACATAGTTGTGACCGAAAGATACTTGTCCTTCGAACCATAGTAGTGTTGACCGAAGGATAGCTTTGACCGAACCATAGTAGTGTTGACCGAAGGATAGCATTGACCGAAGGATAACTTTGACCGAAAGATGACCTTAGGTTCGAAACATAGCATTCGGTCCGAATGATAACTGTGATAACTATGTCGAAACATAGCTGATGTGTCGAAAGATAACCATGAATCGTAAGATGATAACTGTGTATCGAAAGACGTGTCGAAACATAATTGTGATAATTGTTAGACCGAAGGATGAGCAATGTATCGAAGGATGGGTAATGTGAATCGAATGATAGTTGATGATTAAATGTGAAATAATACGTGTTGTGCCGATATGCAAACTGACTGTTATGTGAACATTAAATTGCATGCGTATCATTGTGAACATGAACTGATTTGTTATACGTGCATACAATAGGACGTGATTAGTTACTTGTGAGTGCATAACCTAGCATACCGAGCAAACCAAGGTGAGTTCACACTCTTACCAAGGCATGGGATTCCCGGGGTGTTGGGAATGGGATTGTAAGGATAAGGTTGAATAGATACACTACTGACACTATGACTAGACTACCATATTACTATCCTCGGATGTGAAGGATACTTATACTGATCACCATCCTCGGTTGTGAAGGATACTTATACTGATCACTATCCTCGGATGTGAAGGATACTCATACTGATCACTATCCTCGGATGTGAAGGATACTTATACTGATCACTATCCTCGGATGTGCAGGATACTTATACTGATCACAATCCTCGGTTGTGAAGGATACTTATAGATACTGATTACTATTACGCATTTACTTTCTGTGAACTCGCTCAACTAGTTTGTTGATCATTCTGTTACATGCCTTGCAGATCGTTAGGTACTTGGAGCTTGCACTGGGGAAGCGGGTCGTTGTGGGAAAGGATCGTGGTTTCTACGCTGAACTATTATGACTTTTAAAACTATTAACTATTGTTGGTTTATTTACTATGCTTCCGCTACACTTTGAAACTATGGTTATGTTTTGAACACCTATCGTATTGAATGGATGGTTTACGTTTATTTTACTTAATATTAATTGCATGTTCAATATGATTGGTGGCTTGATCCTGGTCAGTCACGCTCCCAAGCGGTGATACTCCGCGTGTGGATTTTTGGGGGTGTGACAGATTGGTATCAGAGCCATTGGTTATAGAGAACTTGGTTTTAATATGGAAAAACGTTTTTATTAAAACCAGACTATAACCAGAACAGTGCTCTCAACGATCCACAACGACGCTTCGCTCTACGTGCAAGACTCAACTTCCTAGGTAATAAGGTTTATGTTTATTGCCTACATGCTAGAATTTGCATAGAACTTTGCTCGTAGTATGCTTACATTACCTTGCTCACAACTTGTCATTGCATGAGAATACTTATGTGCTTACACTCTTCTGTCATCGCACTATTCGCGAACCTTTCTCACTTATGTTGCCTTTGATGTGAAGATCAATGGCCGCACGAATTACCATGACTCAAGCCCAGCTAGAGGCTCTCGTTGCTGCGGCAGTTGCAGCCGCCCAAGCAGGTAGTATACCCTGCAGTATAGACACTAGGATCTTTAGATCCTACATTAATTCTCGTACTTAACTTTGCCCTATTCATACACAATAGGTCAACCCGCTCAGCAACAACCTGGGTGCACCTTCAAGAATTTCATGGAATGTCGTCCTAGTTCGTTCAGTGGCACGGAGGGAGCAGTTGGACTCCTCCACTGGTTTGAAAAGCTCGAGTCGGTTTTCGAAATGTGTGAATGCCCTGAGGCTCGCAGGGTGAAGTTCGCCACTGGCACACTTGAAGGGATTGCGCTCACTTGGTGGAACGCACAAGTGCAGATCTTAGGGTTGGCAGCTGCTAACGCCACACCCTGGAATGATTTCAAAGAACTGATCAAGAGGGAATACTGCACTAGAGAAGACATTCACAAGTTGGAGGACGAGTTGTATAACTTGAAAATGGTTGGTTCGGAAATCGAAGCTTACACCAAGAGATCGAATGAGTTGGCTGTGTTATGTCCAACTATGGTGGACCCTCCATACAAGCGAATTGAGTTGTACCTCAAAGGTTTGGCACCAGAGATACAGAGCCACGTTACCTCGGCTAACCTCAACAACATCCAGGAAATCCAGCGTCTCGCTCATCGCATCACCGATCAGGCAGTGGATCAGAATAAACTGCCTAAGCGTATCAGTGCTACTGCTACCGCTACTGCTTCTACTACACTTGCTACTTCCAGTGAAAATAAGAGAAAATGGGATGGGGATTCTAGCAAGGGATCAGCTTCAGTGCAGTCGCAAGCTCAACAGCGAAAGACAGACAGTTACCAGAGTCCCAGTCAGCACTCCTCAGGCAGCCACAGACAGGGAGGGTATCGAGGAAACCTTCCAAAGTGTAACACCTGCAACAAACATCACAGTGGCCAGTGTAATAAGGTTCGTTGTCAAAGATGCCTCAAGATGGGTCATGAGGCCAAAGATTGTAGAAGCGCTCGACCTGCAAACCAGAATCAGCAGCAACCTCAAGCACAGCAGAATCAGCAGCAGGGTAACAAAGGGTGTTTTCATTGCGGTGCAGAGGGTCACTTCAAAAGGCATTGCCCTCAGCTGAACAGGAACAACAACAACAACAACAACAATCAGGGCAACGGGAACAATAACAACAATAACGGGGGAAACAACAACAACGGCAATGAAGCTCGTGGTCGTGCTTTTGTGTTGGGTCGAGGAGATGCAGTGAATGATCCCAATGTGGTTATGGGTAAGTTTCTTCTCGACGATATTTATGTTACTGTCTTATTTGATTCGGGTGCTGATACAAGCTATATGTCATTGAAAATGGGTAAATTATTAAAACGTACACCAACACCTCTAGACACCAAACACGTCGTAGAACTAGCCAATGGTAAAAGTGTAGAAGCCGCACAAATAGTCAAGGGTTGTAGTATTGTTCTAGCGGGTCAGACTTTCTCGATTGATCTCATACCCATAGTCTTGGGTAGTTTCGACGTCGTCATCGGTATGGATTGGTTATCCCAACATCATGCGGAGATCTTATGCAAAGAAAAAGTTATTCGTATTCCTCGCTCCAGTCAAGAACCTCTCGAAGTACAAGGTGACAAGAGTGGTGCTGTGGTTGGCATCATCTCATTCTTAAAGGCGCAGAAATGTTTACGAAAGGGACATACTGCCATTCTGGCACTTGTCACTGACGCATCAGCAAAGGAAAAGAAGCTGGAGGATATACCAGTTGTGCGTGATTTTCCTCAAGTGTTTCCTGAAGATTTACCTGGTGTACCTCCTCATCGTCAAGTCGAGTTTCAGATTGAGTTAGCTCCTGGAGCAGCACCAATAGCCCGCGCACCGTATCGTTTAGCTCCAACCGAATTGGAAGAACTGTCGAAGCAGCTACAAGAGCTCTTGGAAAAGGGCTTTATTCGTCCAAGCTCTTCGCCTTGGGGAGCTCCAGTGTTATTTGTGAAGAAGAAAGACGGTACGTTCAGGATGTGCATTGACTACCGTGAACTCAATAAGGTGACGGTGAAGAACCGTTATCCTCTTCCGCGCATAGATGACCTATTCGACCAGTTGCAAGGGTCGTGTTACTATTCCAAGATTGATTTAAGGTCAGGGTATCATCAGCTGAGAGTCCGGGATGAGGACGTCTCCAAAACCGCTTTCAGAACTCGCTACGGTCATTACGAGTTTCTTGTCATGCCATTCGGGCTTACGAACGCGCCTGCAGTCTTCATGGATCTTATGAACAGGGTGTGCAAACCTTATCTTGATAAGTTTGTTATCGTTTTCATCGACGACATTTTGATTTACTCCAAGAGTCAGGAGGAACACGAGCAGCACTTACGTCTTATCTTGGAACTTCTTCGAAAAGAGCAACTGTACGCAAAGTTTTCAAAATGCGACTTCTGGCTTCGCGAAGTCCACTTCTTAGGCCATGTGGTGAACAAGGATGGGATTCATGTCGATCCATCCAAGGTTGATTCGATCAGAAACTGGCCAGCACCACGTACACCGACAGAAATACGCCAATTCTTGGGTTTGGCGGGTTACTACAGGCGATTTATTAAAGACTTCTCAAGGATCGCGCAACCACTTACTATGCTAACACAGAAAGGTGTCGTTTACAGATGGGGTAATACGCAAGAGACCGCTTTTCAGTACTTAAAGGATAGGCTTTGCAGCGCACCTATTCTCTCATTGCCAGAGGGCACGGATGACTTCGTGGTTTATTGTGACGCATCGATACAGGGGCTTGGTTGTGTATTGATGCAGCGGGATAAAGTTATTGCCTACGCTTCGCGGCAACTCAAAGTTCATGAACGGAACTACACGACGCATGATTTAGAGCTGGGAGCTGTTGTTTTCGCGCTTAAGATATGGCGACACTACCTGTACGGTACCAGGTGCACGATTTACACCGATCACAGGAGTCTCGAGCATATTCTTAAGCAAAAGGATTTGAATATGCGCCAACGGAGATGGGTTGAACTTCTAAACGACTATGAATGCGCCATCAAGTACCATCCAGGCAAGGCCAATGTTGTGGCTGATGCCCTCAGTCGGAAAGACACTCTACCTAAGCGCGTGCGAGCGCTACAGCTTACTATTCAGTCCAGTCTTCCTGCACAGATACGAGCTGCTCAGTTAGAAGCACTGAAACCCGAAAACGTCAAAGCTGAAGCCTTATGCGGCTCAAGGCAACGCATGGAACAAAAGGAAGACGGCGCCTACTATGTAACGGGGCGTATTTGGGTCCCACTTTATGGCGGTTTACGCGAACTTGTAATGGATGAAGCTCACAAGTCTCGCTATTCGGTACATCCAGGGTCGGATAAAATGTACCACGACATCAGCACTACTTATTGGTGGCCTAGTATGAAGGCTCACATCGCTACGTACGTTGGAAAATGCTTAACCTGTGCGAGAGTCAAGGTTGAATATCAGAAACCATCTGGTCTACTTCAGCAGCCTAAGATACCGCAATGGAAATGGGAAGAAATTTCCATGGATTTTGTTACGGGCTTACCTAGATCCCAGCGTGGGAATGACACTATTTGGGTGATCGTTGATCGACTCACAAAGTCTGCTCACTTCTTGGCTATCAAAGAAACGGATAAGTTTTCTACCTTAGCAGACATCTACTTGAAAGAAGTTGTTTCGAGGCACGGAGTGCCCACTTCCATTATTTCGGATCGCGATGCACGATTCACGTCAGAGCTTTGGCAAGCGATGCACAAATCTTTCGGCTCACGATTAGACATGAGCACAGCATATCATCCTCAGACGGATGGGCAGTCTGAGCGAACTATCCAAACTCTAGAAGACATGCTTCGAGCGTGTGTCATTGATTTCGGCAACGGCTGGGAAAAGCACCTCCCTTTAGTGGAGTTTTCATACAATAACAGCTATCATACCAGCATTCAAGCCGCTCCATTCGAGGCATTGTACGGACGTAAATGCCGGTCACCTCTCTGTTGGGCAGAGGTGGGGGATAGTCAAATTACGGGTCCAGAGATTGTAGTGGACGCCACAGAAAAGATAGCACAGATACGACAACGCATGGCGGCAGCACGCGACCGTCAGAAAGCCTACGCGGACAAGCGTAGAAAGCCATTGGAATTTGAGGTCGGGGACCGGGTTTTATTGAAAGTTTCACCCTGGAAGGGTGTGGTTCGATTTGGTAAACGAGGCAAACTGAATCCGCGGTACGTCGGACCATTCGAAATCTTAGAAAAGATTGGCAAAGTAGCCTACAGATTAAACCTACCTCCTGAACTCGGTGCAGTTCACAATGTATTTCACGTGTCGAATCTGAAGAAATGCCTATCAGATGAGACCCTTATAGTTCCTTTTAAGGAACTCACTATCGACGAGCGGTTGCAGTTCGTCGAGGAACCAGTTGAAATCACGGACCGGGATGTTAAGGTCCTCAAACACAAGAGAATCCCTCTTGTTCGAGTTCGTTGGAACTCCCAGCGTGGTCCAGAGTATACCTGGGAACGCGAAGACCAGATGAAAGAAAAGTATCCCCAGTTATTCGAAACCAATGCATCCACTTCTGAGGCTGAAGCTACTACTACTGAATTTCGGGACGAAATTCCAAATCAACGGGGGGATGATGTGACACCCCAGGAAAATCAGTGAACAATGTAACTTACCTAGCTTCCTCAGTGAGTGCGTACCAAATTTCGGGACGAAATTTCTTTTAAGTTGGGGATAATGTGACAACTCGAGTTTCTGACTTTCACTTTCGCATTAAATGCGCGTTGACTTTGACTGTTTAGTTGTTTGGATTGTGGACTTGAAATTGTACGCGTTGTGTTTTAATGAAACGAATTGTCGTTTTGCCTATATGTGATTACTTGCTGTGGTAGAATATAATATTAGAATTATTATTAAAACACTTAGTCTAGATCATCGAAACATGACATACAGTTCGAAGGATCTCGAAACATATCCTTCGATTCGAAGGATCAACTTTCGGTCCGAAGGATCTCGAAACATATCCTTCGACCAAGGACTCTATCCTTCGACATCTTTTGGCCCAGTCTTTTTAATGGGCTTGGCCCATTCCTGTGAAACGATTTAAATACGTGAATGCATGTAAGTCGACGGTTAGTTTCAAAACCCTAGTTCTATTGTGTGTGTGTGACGGCATAGCAGACCCATTCCCTGTTCGAAGGATTTCATTCCGTAATCCAGATTTCCGGTTAGTGTGTGATGTTGTTACGATGCTTTGATTTCATGATGTTGCTTGTATGTTGTTATGAATCGGATATGGTAGGTTTAGCAAATATAATTGGATTGAATTGTCATGATTGTTTAAATGTTGTTGTTGATCGGCTAGCAAATCGGCCAATTGATTGATCAGCCGAACATATAATCAGATTTGCTTAATCGGCCGGATTATTTGTATGATGTTAACCTGTTTAATCGATTATGTATGTGATGCATCCGAACGGCTCAGTTAGTATGATTGGTTGTCTATACTTGAGGTTTTGATGTTGTTTTAATAGAATCGCATGATAGTGATTTAGGGCCGGTTCGATTGTGTTATTACTGTTCATGTGGTTAAATTAGGGTTCATGAGATTTAATATGAAACTCCCTGTTTGATCGATTCTGAAGTAATTGAATACTGAATTTGTGTTAATTGATAATCGGATAAACTTGGAAACTATGTGTAAACGTAACGGTTATTTGTCGAAAGATATTAGTTATTCGAAACATAGTTGTGACCGAAAGATACTTGTCCTTCGAACCATAGTAGTGTTGACCGAAGGATAGCTTTGACCGAACCATAGTAGTGTTGACCGAAGGATAGCATTGACCGAAGGATAACTTTGACCGAAAGATGACCTTAGGTTCGAAACATAGCATTCGGTCCGAATGATAACTGTGATAACTATGTCGAAACATAGCTGATGTGTCGAAAGATAACCATGAATCGTAAGATGATAACTGTGTATCGAAAGACGTGTCGAAACATAATTGTGATAATTGTGATAATTGTTAGACCGAAGGATGAGCAATGTATCGAAGGATGGGTAATGTGAATCGAATGATAGTTGATGATTAAATGTGAAATAATACGTGTTGTGCCGATATGCAAACTGACTGTTATGTGAACATTAAATTGCATGCGTATCATTGTGAACATGAACTGATTTGTTATACGTGCATACAATAGGACGTGATTAGTTACTTGTGAGTGCATAACCTAGCATACCGAGCAAACCAAGGTGAGTTCACACTCTTACCAAGGCATGGGATTCCCGGGGTGTTGGGAATGGGATTGTAAGGATAAGGTTGAATAGATACACTACTGACACTATGACTAGACTACCATATTACTATCCTCGGATGTGAAGGATACTTATACTGATCACCATCCTCGGTTGTGAAGGATACTTATACTGATCACTATCCTCGGATGTGAAGGATACTCATACTGATCACTATCCTCGGATGTGAAGGATACTTATACTGATCACTATCCTCGGATGTGCAGGATACTTATACTGATCACAATCCTCGGTTGTGAAGGATACTTATAGATACTGATTACTATTACGCATTTACTTTCTGTGAACTCGCTCAACTAGTTTGTTGATCATTCTGTTACATGCCTTGCAGATCGTTAGGTACTTGGAGCTTGCACTGGGGAAGCGGGTCGTTGTGGGAAAGGATCGTGGTTTCTACGCTGAACTATTATGACTTTTAAAACTATTAACTATTGTTGGTTTATTTACTATGCTTCCGCTACACTTTGAAACTATGGTTATGTTTTGAACACCTATCGTATTGAATGGATGGTTTACGTTTATTTTACTTAATATTAATTGCATGTTCAATATGATTGGTGGCTTGATCCTGGTCAGTCACGCTCCCAAGCGGTGATACTCCGCGTGTGGATTTTTGGGGGTGTGACAGTTTTAGACAACACAAGGTATGACCTGAATTTGTCAAAAGCATATACTACTGCCAAAAGCTCTTTCTCTGTAGTCGTGTAATTTTCCTGAGCATCGTGTAGAGTTTTGCTGGCATAGTAAATAGGATGAAAATGCTTCTCCCTTCGTTGTCCTAAGACTGCTCCTGTTGCGTAATCACTTGCATCGCACATTATCTCAAATGGCAACGCCCAATCGGGTGCAACTAAAATAGGGGCTTCGATAAGCCTTTGTTTAAGCTGCTTGAATGCGTTCATGCATTCGTCGGAGAACACAAATGGAGCATCTTTTTCTAATAAACGGGTCATAGGTCTTGCTATTTTTGAAACGTCTTTTATGAATCGCCTATAGAACCCTGCATGACCCAGGAAACTTCTAATCGCTCTGACCGAGGTAGGGGAGGAAGTTTAGAAATGATATCCACTTTTGCGGGATCGACTTCCAACCCGGCTTCAGAGATTTTGTGTCCGAGAACTACTCCTTCTTTCACCATGAAGTGGCATTTCTCCCAGTTAAGCACAAGATTAGTTTCCTCACATCTCATTAACATTCTTTTCAGATTTCCAATACACTGATCGAAAGAGCTCCCGAAAACAGAGAATCATCCATGAATACTTCCATGGAGTCTTCAATCATGTCATGAAAAATGGCTACCATGCAGCGCTGAAACGTGGCTGGTGCATTACATAGCCCAAAAGGCATACGCCGGTAGGCGAATGTGCCGAAAGGATATGTGAAAGTAGTCTTTTCTTGGTCCTCAGGAGTGATAGGAATTTGAAAATATCCAGAGAACCCATCCAGAAAACAGAAAAATGACTTCCCCGACAGACGTTCCAACATCTGGTCGATAAATGGAAGCGGGAAGTGGTCCTTACGGGTGGCATCGTTGAGTTTGCGATAATCGATGCAAACTCGCCATCCGGTGACGGTACGGGTAGGAATAAGTTCATTCCTATCGTTTGGAACTATAGTAATAGCACCTTTATTGGGTACTACTTGCACTGGACTTACCCAAACAGAATCAGATATAGGATAAATCAGTCCTTCATCTAACAACTTAATTACTTCTTTCTTCACCACGTCTTGCATATTATGATTCAAACGCCTTTGATGCTGTGCACTAGGCTTGTAATCGTCTTCCATGAGAATTTTATGAGTACAAAAAGAAGGATTAATGCCTTTGATATCCATAATCTTCCACTCCATAGCTTTCTTATGAAGTGTTAGAACTTCGAGAAGTTGTCTCTTTTCTTCTTTTGCTAAAGATGCTGAAATGATAACTGGCAAGTGACACTCCTCGTCTAGAAACGCATATTCGAGATGCAGTGGGAGTTCTTTTAACTCCAATGACGGTGGGTCTTCAACCGATGGTTTGGACTTTTCTTCAACTTCACGGTCAATCTCCACAAATTGATCAGGACCTTGAGAACCATCATCATTAATTTGGCAGACTGGCTGCTCCAGTGAAATGTTGTCTTGGTTCTTACACAAAAGAGGTGTGTCCATATCAATGTCTTCTATCGTGCCTTTGAAATGAGAGCTTACACAAGTATCGACAATGTCGACATAGTAAAGCATGTCATTGTGACTTTGCGGATGTTGCATTGACCTTTTAATATCAAAAGTCACGTGCTCGTCATTTACTCGGAGCGTGATTTGGCCAGCTGCCACATCAACGATCGTCCTCGCAGTATTGAGGAATGGGCGTCCAAGTATTAATGGCACTTTTGAATCTTCGTCCATGTCTAAATTAACAAAATCCACGGGAAAAACAAATTTATCGATTTTAACAAGCATGTTTTCAACGAATCCACGCGGATATTTGATTGAACGATCTGCAAGTCGAATGCTCATTCTAGTGGGCGAAGGTTCACCCAGATCTAATTTAGCAAAAACCTTATATGGCATAAGGTTTATGCTAGCTCCTAAATCGGCTAATGCGTGACTAACAGACATGCTGCCAATGAGACAGGGAAGAGTAAAACTGCCCGGATCTCCCATCTTTTTCGGTAGACGGTTTTGGAGAAGGGCTGAACAGTTTTCATTCATCAACACACAAGACAAGCTTTCAAGTTTCTGCTTGTTTGTGAGGATGTCTTTTAAGAACCTTGCGTATTTAGGCATTTGAGCCAATGCCTCAACAAATGGTATATTTATGTGTAACTATTTAAACATTTCTAAAAACTTACCATGTTGTTCATCGTTCTTTTGCTTCTTCAGTCTGCTCGGATATAGGATAGGAGGAATGAAATCTTTAACTAGCTCCTGAAACTGTGCTGTACTTGCTGGGACTCGCCTAGCGTGCACCTCGTCTGAAGCGTCAGTTTGGACCGTATCAGTGATCGGTGGTGAATCCGATTTGTCAGGTCCAGTGGCTTTACCACTCCTCGTCATTACTGCATTAACGTGCCCTCTCGGGTTCGATTCAGTGTTACCTGGAAGACTACCTTGTGGTCTTTCAGACAACATCTTGGCCAATTGGCCGACTTGATTCTCTATGGTTTGTATTGAAGCCTTCTGGCTCCGTATTTCCCCTTCCTGAGCCATGAAACTCTCCTCATGTTGCTAGTATCGCTTTTCAAATATTTGATTGGCATTGTTGGAGTTGTTTAACAGCTGCGCCATCATCTCCTCTAGTTTTGAGTTGGTTTGAGAGGTTTGAGGCTGGGAAGTGCTTCCTGAACCTAAATTATTGTAACGTGTTTGAAAGGTTTGCCCTGATGGCTGAAAAGATTGTCCATGGGGCTGGAAGGATTGCCCCTGAGACTGTTGTGGTGCGGGAGCGCATTCATATCCGAGTGGGTTTTGGTTATTGGAATTAGCTTTCCACCCAAAGTTTGGATGATTCCTCCAACCCGGATTGTACGTGTTGCTAAAGGGGTTATTTTGGGGCCTAATTTGATTGCCCAAATAGTCCACCTCTTCGTGGCCTGTAAACATAACACCCTGCTCACATGTACCTGGCTCGTGTGACACTCCACACAGCTCACATGATGATTGTACCTGCGAAACGTTCTGAGCTTGATCAAATCTTGCTGCCAAAGCTCCAATCTGTGTTGCAAGAGCCGTATATGTATCCATTTGATGAACTCCAGGAATAGATGATGCTTTGTTTCACACTCCACCATTACGAGAACTCGACTTCAAGGTAGCTTTTTCTATGATTGCATAGGCTTCATTGGGTGTCTTTGTTCCAAGATCGCCTCCTGCATATACATCTAAACGTTCTTGTGAGTCGTAGTTGAGTCCTTGGTAGAAGTTCAACACAAGTTGTCTTTTGGACAACCCATGATGTGGAACATCGATCAGAAGATCTTTGAACCTCTCCCAAGCTGCGTGTAGAGATTCGCCTTCGTCCTGTTTGAATGTCATGATACGATTCTTTAGCTTAGCTGTCTTTTCTGGCAAGAAGTATTTTTGCATAAAAAGATCGGCCATCTCGTTCCAAGTCGTGATGGAACCTGCTGGAAGTGACAAAAGCCAAGATCGTGCTTTGTCTCGCAAAGAAAATGGAAAGAGTCGCAAACGAATTGCATCTTCAGAAACGTTTAAAATTTTGAAAGTCGAGCACACCTCGAGAAATGATGCGATGTGCCGACCTGGATCTTCGTGATCCTTCCCATCAAACTGCACAGAATTTTGCAACATATTAATTATACTAGATTTAATTTCAAAACTCGGTGCTGCTATAGTAGGTCGGGCGATGCTCGGTAGCAAGCCCTCTCCTCCTTTACGGCCGGTCTTATTCAAAGGCTGGTCGTCTTCTGCCATAATGCTTCCTGTGTCGTCCTCTGAACTCTCGCTATCAGAAAGAATCACTGGCTCGTCGATTGCGGCCGCAATCCTTTGTGCAACAACAAGTGATCTTTCGCGAAGCCGCCTGCTTCTTCTTAGATTATTTTCTGGTTCGTCGGCTAGCTCAGCGTTAGCGGGTGCAGGGGGGCGTGGACATTAGCCTGCACATAAAAAGGAAGGCATTATACAGAAAAAGAACATAATAATTAGGAAATAAGTAATAATAAAAATAGTAATACATAATATACATATATATACGGGCTATTAAACACATGTATTTAATCATTTACTGAATTATTTACTTATTTACATCCGAGAACCCCTTTATATATATCAGAAAATCTGATATATCTGATAAAATTCTGATAAAAATCTGATGAAAGCTTTCGTTCCATCAGAATTTCTGATAAATCCATTAGAATTACCAGAAAAACTGGTAAATGTATAAGAAATTAAATTTGTTGTTTTTAGAAGATCTAATGGTTTTATTAGAATCCATCAGAAAATCGGATAAATTCATTGGAATTTATCAGAAAATTTGATGATTTTATCAGAAAGTGATATTTTATTTTTCTGAAGTAAATAAATAAACAAATGAGTACAATAATTAAATGAATGAACAGATAAAAAACGGACAGAAATAAATAAATAAATAAATAAAATACTGAATTAGAAATACTGGACTGAAATAAATAAATGAATTAAGTACAGAAATGAAATTACAGAAATTAAAAATAAATGAAATAAATAAATGCCAGTAAATGGTTCGATTCCGAACACATAACTGAATTAAATAAAATGAAATACATGTTAGCCGAATAATAAAATGGTTAATATGTTAGTAAGTTAGCGATTAGTAGTTAGTAAAGGTAGTCAGATAGCTAGTTAGTTGGTTAGTAAAACAGAAAAGAAAAGTTAGTCAGTTAGTCCTAGTGGGCGTGCCAGGCTAGGTATTCACAAGTTAGTAAATAAAAGAAAACAAAATAAATACAAAATGTATGAGTATTCACAGTTTGTACACCGGTAAAATAATAACTCGTATTGTTCCATTAGTTTCGTCGTGTTCCCCGGCAACGGCGCCAAAAACTTGACGTGGGCGGTTATATACATCTATTTACAGTATGTTCACGCGCCCGACGAAATGTGTTTTATATTTATAAAAATGGTTTATACCTTAACATTAAAACACACACAACAAAGGATAAGTGTATCCCGTTATATATGCAGCAGAGTATTGGTAAGAGCCAGATATCGATCCATGGAACACGGGCGTTATAATGTACTAAATCTTTGTCATTAGATTACCAGATAAAAGGATAAGTGAATGGTTGTTTAACTAAGTTATCTAAATTACATCTAAAACATAAATATACTACTATCTTGTTTCACAAACAACCTAAACATGTTATCTATCAGATATGTCACAAAAGCACTTAATCAATTTTCCAATTTCGAGACAGCTAGTTACCGGGTCTGGATTTCTAGCATTATGATTCTTCGGAAAGTTAACGCGATGGTCACACGTTAACCACCTAAAATCATTCATTAGCGAGTTATTGATATTCATTCATGCGAACCTTTAAAGATAGGTTATTTACCGGGTCTGGATTCCTAACCTCACTTATCAAAGAAAGCAATACCGATGGTCACAATACAACCACGAGGATAAGCAATTATGTAGATCATCTAACAAACACTTTCACCTTTACACGTCTTAAACACAAATCTACCATGTCAGCAATTTCAGACCAAAACTACTAAACAAGGATCATAAACCGCATCTAAGAACATGCAATCAACACCATATAATTCGTTAGAACCCTTACGTGCAAGAAAGTATTCCTAATCACAATAAGATATATCTTGTATAAAACCAATACCCTGTTCTGGTTTCATGGTGTAAACAAAGTCTACAAATAAGTGATTAATCAAGAAATAGTTACCATCCCACTAACCACAGATTCATTATCCAAGATAATCAAACATAATCAGGAACTCAACATCAATGAAACATTCATTATATAATCATGAAGATTCAAACATGAAAAAGTACTAAAGCTTCATACAAATAAGATTACAATGTAACGAATATTCAAGAAACAAGTTTATAACTATTATTACATAAACTACTTTAAACATAAACTAACATCAGCTCAATACTTGCAAAAAGATCAAAATACATGTTCAAGAACAAGGAATCGAACCATAAACAAGCAAGGAATTGACGGGTTGGATCGGTTATGCTTCCACTCGATCTTGGTGCTTCAGATGGGTCTGATCAGGACTGCTTCGGAACCCAGAAATTGCCCAGAAACATGGAGAAAACCCAACATTTGAACCAGTAGTGAATGCTGCTATTTATAGGCGATTTCTAGATCGGCACGGCCGTGCGGATTTGGCACGGTTGTGCGGTCAGGTCTTGTCGGGTGACGTCAGTTTCAGCGATCCCGAGTCAGCCAAGTGGACTAGTGGACAAGTTGCCTGAGTCGTCAGATCGGCACGGTAGTGCCAATCCTCAGAAATGTTGGTCAGAAGGCTTGATTTGGCAATGGCACGGTCATGCTTCGGGTGGCACGGTAGTGCGGCCCGAGAAACAGTCGGCACTCCAGATTGCACTGGCAGTGCTTCCGAGATCGTAGAAGCGGCACGGTAGCCGCCGGTGGTACGGTCGTGCCACACCTGGCAGTTCATCAGATTTTTGCCATTTTCAACAGAAATGAATCAGATTTTGTCCGTTTTCATCAGATTTTTCCATTATGCTCTGTTTAAGACCTGAAAATATAAAAGTACCGGATTTGGTACCTAAACGTTGCGTTTTCGGTCAAAAATGCTTAAAACAGAAGTGTTTTGGGGTATAAAAACATGTATAATTTAACGTATATCAACAACTGTTTAAGTGAAGGAAGATGGGAAAATGGTTAAGAAACATGAGTGTATGCACTGCAAGAAAAAATATGCACCACAAAGTTCACGGACAACGACACATCTCTTGGGACACTTGAAGAAGTGTGTGTTTGTCAAACGCTTGAAAGGTACAAAAGGTTTTATTAATTTTCAGCCATCTGATAATGAAAATGCATCTGAATTTAACTCAATGTGTGGTTATGATCAAATGAAATGTAGAGAAATGATTACAAAATTGATCATAGCTCATGAGCTACCTTTTTCGTTCGTCGAGTATCATTGGTTTAATATCTTAATGAAGTATAATAACCCACTTTATCAAAAGGTGAGTAAGGCAACCATTAGGGAGGATTGTATAAAGGTGGTTGAATAAGAACGAGAGAAGTTGAAAAAAGTCTTAAAAAGTGTTGATATTATCTCCCTTACTAGTGATTGCTGGACTTCTAACCAAACAATAGGCTATATGTGTTTGATAGCACACTATATTGACTCTAACAGGAAAATGCAAAAAAGAATTATAGGTTTCAATGAGTTGGCACCACCACGTAGTGGTGAGGTTATTTTGGATGCAATCTTAGAGTGTCTTATTAAATGGGGCATACAAGACAAAATTGGTACAATTACTCTAGATAATGTTTCTAGTAATGATAGGGCTGCTTCAATTTTGAAAAATACTTTTCAAGGGAAGGAAAAATTGCATTTTGAAGGAATGTTTTTTCATGTGAGGTGTTGTGCTCACATATCGAATTTGGTAGTACAAGACGGATTAGGAACAATTGATTGTTGTCTTGTGAAAACTAGAGAAGGGGTCAAGTATTTAAGGAAGTCCCCGGGTCGTCTTTTTAAGTTTGGTGAAATTGCTATAACTCTTGAAATTCAAACCCGTCGATCTTTGTGCATAGATGTAAAAACTAGATGGAACTCCACACATCGAATGCTTGAATGAGCTATGCATTACAAACTTGCCTTTCAAGGTTACGCATTGAGAGATTCTAACTTTGAATGGTCTCTCACCGATGACGAGTGGAATAGGGCTCAAAAGGGTTGCAAAGTACTTGGGGTTTTTTTGGATGCAACAAATTTGTTTTTGGGTACATCATATCCGACGACAAATTTGTTCCTTGTTGAAATTTTTAAAGTAAAAAAAGAGATAACTAGTTGTTATATCTCAAATGATGGTTTTTTGAAAAAAAAAATGAGTGAGCCGATGTTCGAAAAGTTTGAAAAATATTGGGGAGAAATTGGGGTTCTTATGGCAATTGCTTCAATTTTAGATCCACGTTTTAAGAAGGTCTCAATTTCATGGACTTTTGGGAAGTTATATCCGGCCAATGAAGTTGATGGTCTGGTTGAAGATGTGATAACTAGGTTACAGTCTCTTTATGTAAAGTAATCCACCGCATTTCACATGGCTAGGTCTTCGAAGAACAACATGACGAGCACATCATCCGGGGCCCCAGACGTTCATGATAGACTTGAAGATGATTTTTATGCTTTTCTTAAGTCTAGACCAGTTGAAAATTCACAAAAAAGTGAAGTTGAGGTGTACTTAGAGGAGCCTTATTATATAGTTTTAGAAAACAAAGAATTTGATGTGTTAAGCTGGTGGAGTCAAAATTCCAGCAAGTTTCCAGTTTTAAGCAAAATGGCTCATAACATATTTAGCATTCCAATTACAACGGTTGCCTCGGAATCGGCATTTAGTGCCGGGGGACGTATATTAGATGACTACCGAAGCTCTCTCACAAAAGATATGGTCGAGCTTCTAGTTTGTGGGAGGTGATTGGATAAAGTCCACATCAAAAACAACTATTCAAACATTACAAGTAAGTTTATATTCATATTTATCGTTCATCTTTAATTTTATTACTAACATTTTTATTTTATTTATGCATAGCAATTGGCAATGGAAGAAGAAAATTTAGAAGTTCCAATCCCGACAAGTGACGATGCATTTAATTGAAGTGAAGCATTTAATTGAAGTGAAAGGTAATTTAAAATTTTGTATAGATTACTGCAGAATATAAATTATTACTTTGATGTTTTATATTTGTGGTATATAAATATGAATGAACTCAGGATGTTTTGAAGATGGAGAACGAGTGAAGTTCGGGATGTTTTGAAGATGACATGACACCTTAATGTTTTGTTTACGTTTTCGTTTTGTTTACGTTTTGAACTTGGTTGTTTATGTTTTGAACTTGGTTGGTTGTTTCCTATTTTGGTATGATGTTCCTGCATGTACTTTGGTTGTTTATGTTTTGAAGTTGGTTGTTTCCTGTTTTGGTATTATGTTCCAGCATTACTAATGTAATGAACAAATGTTCTACTTATAATTTTTATGGTATTATGTTCCTGCATTAGTAACCCAGCTACAAATGTTAAACTTTTCTGGTTTAATATATAATCCCAGCTACAAAAGGCAGTTTTTGTATAATTTTTTTAAGAACGAGCTGACTCGTCGAGCCACGAGCTGGCTCGAACTTTTTTCGAGCTGAACTCGAGCCCATATTTTCAGCTCGCTAAAATTTTCGAACCGAGCCCGAGCCGGCTTGTTTAACTTCGAGCCCGAGCCCACATTGGCTTGGCTCGGCTCGTTTACACCCCTAGTGCAACATCAGGCTAATCAAAAGGAACAAGATCTGGCTCAGGACCAGGCTCGGGGTCGTGTGGAGGAGATGGTGCATCAGACATGGCCGTGTTATCGTCAGAATCAGTAGCGTAACGCTGTAATCCGACCGCCTGTAAAGCTGAAGACGTCACAGACTCAAAGGAGTCTGAAACGGAGTGCAAACTAGAATCAGAGGATATCTCAATGACAAGAATCTCAGGAGGTGGGACAGCTACAACATCCTCATCTATCTCTCCATCACCCTGGGCGTCGACAGGAGGACCATCAACAAACAGATCGACATCGTCATCAAACAAGTCATCCAAAGGCCAATCCTCGGGAGGAATGACCACGAGAGGAACAGGATCGAGGATCGGAGCCACGATGTGCTCACCATCGGGATGAACAATGATGAGGTGATCATGGACTGGAACAGGAATGACAAAAGGATCCTCGACAGGGATACCATCAGCAAGGGGTAAATCATCGCCAAAGTCGGGCAACGCGAACGGCTGGAAGTCGTCCTCGTCATCTGATAGCATGTCAGGATCACTCTCAGTATCTGACGTAAGTATCTCGGGCTCAGGTGCAATCTCATCATCTGAGACGATGGCCATAGGGTCACCAACGTCTGATAATCCGCTCTCTGAAGAAGACATGATGCCTGTACCATAACAATCATAACATGTGCACATATATTAACCACTAACACTTAGTATGCAATTAAGACAGTTATCACTCAATCGTGTATTCACATTATCCTTCATGGGACCTTTCTACCTTTCCTAGTCTACCATTCAGCCTGGGGTTTGTGATTGCAATCGTGTTTCTTGTCTTTTCTTTTGTAAAACGTTTGTTCCATGGATCTGGGCGTTTTGTGTTTGCAATGAAAACATGTTGTAAAAATATTTTCGTGAGAGTGCCCTAATGATTGTAGTCTAGACTCGAGAAAGAATCCTAGTTCGCTACAATCGAAGCTCTGATACCAAACTGTCACACCCTGACTTTTGCGGAAGCGTGATTATGTGTGACTTGCTTAATATCATTGCATTCAACCATAACAAACATCTAAATGATAAAACCCAAGATGTTCAACCATAGATAGTTTTTAAAACATTACAAACAACATTGTTCAAATCCCAACACAGACTTCAAATCCATATTACAAACCATCCAAATTGATTAGAGTTCCATAAGGACTCGACAAAAGACACTAACAAACCAGGCTTTGAGCCATGTATCTTATCCAAGATAAAATACATAACCCAAACCCGTTGACACAGGATGACATCTTTTATTTAAAGACATGACTTGAAAACTACAGCGCCCGCCAGATCCATATTTAGTTCCCTGAAATACATGTAGTTTGAAAACATCAACAAAAGTTGAGCGAGTTCATATGTTTTGTATGTGAGCTCATAATAAACCTTGTAATCATTATAAGTATGTATGTTTTGTAAACCCGGTATGAAAGCAAACAAGAAAACAGATCAATTAATGGTTTGCAAGGCCATTAACATGTGTGCAACGGCGTAGGAAGGCTCAAACCTAGCAGATTTTGTACTGAGCTTCCGGCTGGAAGACATAGTCACCTCATGGGCCAAATCCCGGTCCTCATGGGTGTGGGCTCGCTACACCCAAATAGATATATCACTCATGTCCCTCAGTCCTTATACGAGGATTAATGGTCTTAAGTGTGCGCCTACCCATTCACATGATCTAATAGTTCATTCCTTAGCTAACCATACCACTTGTAATCATTTGTAAATAATTTGTAACATGTACTTCACCCCCGAAGTTATAAAACTGAAAACAGTTAAAAGAAAAAGGGGGACATGAACTCACACTCTTGCGTTCTTCAATCCGACTTAACTCACAGCTGATACCCGTCACACGACTACCTACAAACGTACTACGGTTTATTAGACGGGTGGGTCGTGCCTTAACCTTAGTCTTAATTAGTGTCTTTGAGTTACGTTTCATTGTGTCATCAATATTATTCCAAGTTATATAATCATTTGTCAAAATAATAAATATTTTAACTTAAATTATATTTATTAAATTTTTGGAATATTAGTTAAAATAATATATTTTAACTTGACAAGTTTATGTATAACTTCCCAAGGATGGGTGTATTTATACCCGCATTCTTATCCTTATGTATTTTGCCAAGTATCGGTGGCGTATTCCGGTGTGTATACGTACGAGAATACGTATTCTTATTGTGTTTATTAAGTATCTTATACTTAATTTTGTATTAACTTTTCTGGAATAATATTTCTAATAAAAATTCATCAATATATATTCTCAAAATATATAATTTAAGAAATATTACATAGAAAAATTATTTATAATTTTTCCCTTAGCAAAAATAATTGTATTTTCATTTAAACCTCAAAATAATATATTTTCAAGTTTATCTTAGAAAATATATATATATATATATATATATATATATATATATATCCATTTTTTCATCCAAACATAATGTATTCTATGTTTATTTAAGAAAATATACATTTTTCTCCCAAAACTAATATATCTTCTAATAATCTCAAGAAAACATATATATTTTTATTTACCCAAAAATAATATATTTTCTTCTTGTCAAAAATATAATATATTTTTGCATCAATTATAAAACCATATTTTTGCCCTCTTAGTGTCCAAAATACCGTTTACCAAATAATACTTATAACTTTAATTTCGGAATATTTAGTTTAAGTTATATTCCTTGTTCGGTTTCACCAATATTTTGGGTATAAATTATATATTTACTTCTTGGAATTTTGGTAATATTTTGTATGGTAATTTCTTGGTATTTTGGTGAGTTATATTATTTCAACTCCTAAAATAATATAACTATACACATAATATACAAATAATCACACACATGGTGACATCTAAATATATATTCTCCTAAATACATATTTAGTCACTTTTATTATCAAAAACCAACCTCCAATATTTATAATTTTTGTAACAAAAATTATGGCAAACTTTATATGAAAATTCATGGTTAAAATATACTTGTGAATATTTGTTTAAAAATATTTTTCTAAGTGTTTAATTTTTAGAAAAATTTTGCCATAGTTTCCCCTTAAAATGGAGGTTTCCATGCTTTCGAAGCATATCATTTTCTTTTATAAGTCATCACAATGAACAACAAATCAATTAACACTTACCAATTTGCCAAAATCAAGCATTAATCACTACTTCATGAACTTGAAAATTTATATAAATTTGTAGTAACTTACTAGTGTATTTAGTAAGCTTAGTTACCCTTTAAAGTGTGGTTGTTTATTTAAACACATCATTATTGAAGAATTTAGATCTTCACAACTTGTAAATCATTTTTCTAAAAATGTTTCTTCTTGAGTTTTTCTTGTTAAACACATGATTCTACACTTGATTAACCACTAAAAATGTGGTTAGTTTCTTTAAAAACCAAGTTTATATAAATCTTGTATTTTAACTTAGTTTCTTGAAAAAATCATCCTTAAAATCATATGTTTTTAAGACCTATATCACACTTTGATCATCATACTTCAAGAAAAACATTAAATCTTTCAAGTTCATGCTTTACATAAGGATGATCATAACATAATCATCCTCTCATCTTGCTAGATTATGTCTTTAATCACTATCTAGCAAGATCATATGATGTTTAACATCACATACACAAACAATCATTAATCAACAAGCATAACAACACTTAAACAACATGTATTCTTATGATTTTTAAGCTTATGTTCATGATTTAAGTTCTTGATTCATAGTGTTCTTCATGTTAAGTTACTTGTATCATTCTTTAACCAACTAAATAAGATGTAAAATAGAGTGTAGATGATCTTACTACTAGCTCAAGGCTAGGGATGATCACAAGAAGAAGAAGAGGTGGTTAAAAACTTGTATGTGAGGTCCTTCAACTTCCAAGAGCTCCTAGCTTCTTTGTATAGCTTCTTACACCTTTGAGTAACAAGAGAATGGATGAAGATTGATTGATGTTGGTGGTGGTGTGTGGTGTGGGTTACGGCCGAGAGGAAGAGGGAGGAGAAGAGAGAAGAGTGAGTGTTGTGTTGAAATGAGAATGAAGGTTATGGCACTTGTGGTCACCTATATTATCCTCCAACATGAATTCTCTAATGGTTAATGTGTTATAAAAGTGGAGACATAATCTATTATATTAATCAAATAAAATCAAGAAGTGGGGGCCACATTATGGTCGTAAATAGGTGGGGGGGTCTAGATTAGGGCTTAATGGTTAGTTAGATTTCTTAGTTGAAATCTAAGTGTTATAGTTAGGTTATTAGTTGTTATGTGATTATATAGTGTGTTAGGATGTTTGGGGACCATAACTAGCTCGAAAATGTTAAAACAATGCTTCTAGTGAAAATTTGGTGCTTCGGGTAGTGTCCGGTTGTTCGGTTGGTTACCGGTTCGTTAAGGTGCTAAACTACGCAGTTTAGTGTGCTTTATGTTACCTTCTGTGACAGTTTTGATTCCCGACACTTAGGAAAGCGTTCTAGACCATTTAACCATGTTTCTGCATGATATTAAGTTGTTTAAATGCTGAATTCTGCGGAATTCTACAGTTTATGTGAGTTTTAGGCACTTTCCGGCACTTAAACTATCACTAGGAAGGCAGTTTTATGATCCTTACTTTCCTACACACTATACTAGTGTAACTCTTGGTTTCTAGCTCATTCTGTGTCTCAATACCATGTCTGTCTATGTACTGAACTCCGTCAGCATTTTTCTGATTTATCTAATAACTGTGCTATCTTTGTTTCGTGCATCATTTGAGTCAATAAATGTTGCATGCAATATTGATATGTCATTTGCAATATATGATGCACATGTATGTATGATAGCAATAACCAAAAAGCAATTCAAGTTATTTATTGTAAATCAGCACAGTCATTAAGTCATAGTTACAGTTTAATAATTGTACAGATACTTGGAATTTTGACTATTGTCACACCCTTCAATCCAAGACGGTGTTTATTTATTAAACGCTATCTGTGAGTAACGCGATCCCTTTTTGCTTTATGCACTTTGGGGTGTTACATACGTTACTTATTCCAAATCACAATCGACACACAACGCAAACACTATTATACGTTGAACGTTATTGCATGTTATATGTCTTACTCGATGAATGCTTGTATGTTATGTTTACACAATGATTGTTGCCTGACAACTTAGCAACGATAGTACTATAGTTTGGACTCAGCACCTGTCGTGGACAAGGGTTGTTAAGGGCTTTACTTCATGTATCATAGGGGTGATATGTGTTGCGCCTTCTACAACTCGCAGTCACGTCTGTGCATATTTCATTGTCGATAACCTACTAGCTTCACTTTGCTACATGTTACATGCTGGTTATGTGTAAAACGATTTCGCTAACTATTATACTATTAAACTTGTATGCTCACCTTTACACTATGTGTATTGACTTCTATTTTAACGACTGTGACAGGTGTTTGAGATGCTAGGATGCTTGTTGTGACAACCCTCACTAAATCAGGTATCCGTACGACTTAATTAATAATTAATTACTGCTTAATTACTGTGCTTACTTGAACTTGTGAACAAACTGCTACTTGAATGCTGATACATGTACATACTTGCATCATACTCTATTTACCGTCACTACATTATTTACATGCTGAACCTTAGTGACAAACATGATGCACAAAAGCACAGTAGCACTGTAAACGGATAACCTATTGAACATGCTGATATAGCCAGCATCAGGCAGTCACTGCCTCTAAGGCCTGTATGAGCCAGAAATATTTTACTACACTAATAGTGAGTGTGAAGATACAAGGGTTGTAGAACTGCGTCTCTAGGAATAAGTTACAGTGATCGGATGTGCCTAAAACGTACTCTAAGCACAAAATTCAGCACATTAACTAAAAATTCAGCATTTGGTTAACTCATAAAGTGCCAAAACATGAGAAAAATGTTACTAGACACTTTCCAAAGTGTCGGGAATAAGTTGTGTCACTAAAAATAATAATAACGACACTTTAAAGCTTTGTTAAACGCTTTAACGGATTACTATCCAACCGAACAACCGGACTTTACCCGGGACATGAAAATATTGCCATTTACATTGTTTGTCTTTTTCTGAGCCAGTTAGGGTCCCTGAATACCCTAACACCCACTGTAAAGCACAACACACTAGTAACCGGGTTAATCCCTAAACTTAACTAACTATAACTTAACTAATGGTTGGATTTGAACTAGGAACCCCCCCCCTTAACCGAACTCGGTCACATTGTGACCTCCTTGTGTACTTGATGAATAAAATAATCTCACTTGTCTCATATCAAGGAGACATATGATCTTGTGGATAATAAGCTTAAGAATTGTCTATAAGATCACCACTTAACTCAACATAACATTCACACTTCACAACTCACAACAACACTCCCTCTTTCTCTCTCAAGAGCTCTCGGCCGAACACCCCTAGATCATCCATCCTTTTGTCGAGTTTGATCATCTCATTCCAAGATCATTCAAGTGTTAAGGAGCACCTACGAGGAAGCTTGGTGCATTCGGAAGGCGAAGGACCTCACCCTATTGCTTTTATCCACTCATTTTGCGTCTAGATTCTTCCCTAGCCTCGAGCTAGTAGTAAGTTGCTTGAATCACCTTCTCGAACTATTTTAAGATGGTTAAAATGATATGTAACTGTTAAAAGTCATGAACATGCAAGATGATACATAAAAGTCTACTAAAAATGCTAGTAATGATGGTTAAAAGCTTGAATGTTGTGTAAATCTTGTAGTATTTGATTTGTGTAGTTATTTAGGCCCGATCTATGTTGTGATAGCTCGGATCATCGTTTAACCCGGATTGGTCATGATCATGGATTATGACATAAAGCTTGCTTAATTGAACAAGGGTTAAGTGATGAAACTCTACCACACATCAAACTTGAACTTGTGTAAAAATGGTTTTACTTACGGAATAGTGTTTAAAACTAGTAGATCTACGGATCTACAAGCGGTATTTTCAAAGGACCAAGTGTCAAAGAAACCATATTTACTAAAGACGGATCTTACACTAACAAAGATGATTTTTAGAACACACGAGTGTGTAAACACATGTGTAACACAAAGTTTCGACAAAATAACTGTTTTTGTAAAAATTGACAAGAAGTTGTAAAGATGGAATTTCTTTAAAAGCGAGGCTTTTACAAAACCGGATTGATTTATATAAAAATCCACTAAAAGTAATGGGATTTACTTCATATTTTTGGTTAAAGTACAAGTTCATGTAATTTTTGCGATTTACATATTTATTGACAAGTTTGTTGTTCTGAACGTTGATTTGATTGAATGATAAAATTGTTGGGTTGGTTTGTAAAAGAAAATGATACGCTTAAAAGCGTGGCCACCTCCAGTTACAGAGAAAACTCTGGCGAAATTTTCCAAAAACCTAACACTTAGAATTATTTTCACTACAAGTGTTAGAAATACTTTTCGACTTGTTTTCAAATTATAGATTTCGCCACGACTTTATTTACAAAATATCGGAGGTGGGATTTCACAAAATAAAACTTGGTAAATATATATTTAGTATATATTTTTCATAACGTCACTTGTTATGTGTTTATGATTATTTTGTGAAATATACAAATATTATTTTTAGGGTAGAAATAATATTATCGAATGATAACGAATCCAAAATAATACGAACGCCTCTACGATAAATATATAAGTTACACCGGTAATTATTATTGCCACTCGATCATTAAAACGTAACTTACGCAATTAAGGAAATATTTATTAACGCGTATTTTTGCCAAGGTATTATTTTGGGAAAATTATATGTAATAGAAAATATAATATTTTTGAGAAGAATATTTATATTTTGGAGTTAGAAATAAAATATATTTTAAGTGAGACTTAATAATATATTTCGAACACACATGTATTAAATCCCCCATCCTTGGGAAGGAAAATGATTACCAAGTATTTACTAAATGTAAACACGAAATAGTTGTCTAACTATTTCCCAAAAACTTAAACCATAAAGCTAAGGCACGGCCGTCCGTCTAATAGAGTTAGTACGTGTAGGTCGTCGCACAGCTACTTGAGCAGGAGATATACTTGGTAGAGACGCACCACTGTGAGTTCATGTCCCCCTTTTCTCTTAACTGTTTTCAGTTTTCTAAACTGCGGGGGTGAAATACATGTTACTTTGATTACAAGTACTTTATACATGGTATGGTTAGCGTAAGGAGGTTTACTACTTAGATCATGTGAGTGGGTAGGAGCAACATGGGGCCATTAATCCTCATGGTAGGACCGAGGGACAGGAGCGGTAGATCTATCTGGGTGTAGCGAGCCCAGCCCCAGGCCAAACTAGAAACGGACCTCGGGGTGACTGTGCCCAACGCATAAATCCGCTAGGTTTGAGTCTCCCTACTTGCACTTCACACATATCAATGGCCTTGCAAACCATTAGTGATCTCTTTTTCCTTATTTGCTACATACCAGGATTTTTATACTTACAAAGGTTTATTTACTCACTTACACATGAACTCGCTCAACATTATTGTTGATTTTTCAACTTACATGTATTTTAGGGAATTAAAGGATCTGGCGCGGTATGACACGTTTTCCCGCTGCACTAGTTACGAGGTCATCCGGGTTTAGGGGATGTGACTCTTTCCTGGACAAGTCACAGTCCTTAAACTGAGTTTATGTTATGTTGATGTTTGAGAACAATATTTTATGTTTTTGTCATTAGGATGTGTTTCCGTTGAGACAATGTTGTTGTATTTGGTTTTTAAAACTTAATTTATTGGATGCTCTTGCATGGTTTTTATTCATATAGCTTTGTTATGGTTAAGCTATGGTATTAAGAAGTCACACCAAACTAACCACGCTTCCGCAAAGCCAGGGTGTGACAATTGCTATGTGGAATCAAGTAGGAAAGTCTAGAAACAAACAAATAATTTATGTCATGAGTTGTCGGAACAGTATTTTATTTGTCTTTGAGATACTTGGTCTGTAATAACTGTTTACTTTGGTATGTTATGGTATGGGACATAATATTAAATATCTAGTAATTTAGTTGTTATGGATTTCTCCTGGACAATCTGTTTCGCTCAGTGCCTCACCCCGATGTTTCCGCCATCGGTTGGGGTGTGATACCATAAAACACACTAACACAAGGACTCAAAAAGTAATTTTCTGAAGTCTTTAAACACCTTGAGAGGAGAGGTATTGGTTCATGTCTCACAAAAGACAAGAATAAAAGAAATTTGTCGTTAAAAAAAATTGTATAGCGGTGTGCAAGGGCAAACTCAAGTGATTTTAAATGTTTTTTAGTGTTATCTTCTATATGAAACTTAATTTTTATAATTTTATTTTTATATGTTATTTAGGAGAATGATTGTAATGCAACTAGGGATGTCAAAAAAGCCTGAGTTCGATGGGTATATCCGAAACCTGTAACATACGGGCTGGGTATACTTGATGCCTGACGGGTATGGGATTAAAAATAGAAAAAATCAGGTATGGGTACGGGTATGGGATTGAGTGATACCCGCCCGATACCCGACCCATTTACCCAAATAATACCCAAAAAGTATTCTATTTTAGTTTTCCATTTATTTAAACTTAGTGCATACACTTATTACCTCTACTTCTCTAGTACTACTCACCTCCTCACTAACAAGTCATTTCTACAACTATGATGGTGTTTGGGATTTCTTATTTTGATCAACTTATAAATTATTAACTTTTTGAAAAGTTAAAAAAGACTTATAATCTGTTTGGGATTGCTTGTGTTGTGAGGGACGAAATTAATAAGTCACAATTTCTGACTTATTAACTTTTTAGAGAAGTAAAAAATGACTTATAACAAGGAATCCCAAATACACTCTATATTTCCATGAAAAGATTTCAACTTATTAATGCTACTATTTTTCATGTATGGTGTTCGATTAAAGGCACAATACATACACTGACATTAGCAGTACCTTAATTACTTAATTATGTAAATATATGTTTCAAATGTGCATTTGGATATGATATAAGGCCCTGGGGTGTACCTTAACATCTAGGGTGTTAACGATGACATGGCATGTTAACCGACATTGCAAACCCCTCCCTCCTTATGTTAAGGGGTGTTAAAGGGATTATATGTTAACATGTTAACATGATGTTAAGAGATTGTTTTAATTTGTTTTCCTTTTTTACACGTAAACCATTAAAAGTTTTTACACCAAAACCATTAAAAGAATAAAGTTAAGGGGATTAAACCATTTCCTTGATGTGAGGTAAAGTGAAACGGAGAAAAAGTAAGTGATGTGGCACCTAAGTGGTGTTAAGAAGAGTTAAATTATACCCAAAGGTGTATGCTATTTGTCATATTTTCCTTTGTTATGGTTATTAAAGTAGAAAATTATATAAACATTAGAGTAAGAATTGCACATAGGAGTCTCAACGGGTATTTTTAACAAATTAACGGGTATACCCAATACCTGATGAGTAATTCCCCGAAAAATACTCGATGGGTAATGGGTTGAATATGAGACAAAGAATTACAATCGGGAATATACTTGGATTATAAAAACCCAACCCAAACCCGGCCAATTGCCATTTCTAAATGCACTTAGACGTATATAGAAATAGAAGTAGCACTTAGTAAGAAAAATCTTCCGTTTGTAATTGCCACTGTGTAGCAAAATACTTGTTGTAGCTGAAAATATATAATTTAAAAACAAACCCCTAAATAGTAAACAAATGAATAGATTAATTTGTCAGAAACTTTGGTTTTTTCCTAAAAACTATACCCTTTAGTTTAAAAGATGTTGTAAAACTTATTTTATTAGGAAAAAAAACTATAGCACTTCACATGGTAAGCCAGTTAGCCCTTTTATATACAAAGAAACCGGACATGTGGTTTTGTCTTATTATGCTTTTTATGCACATAAATAAAAAACTATCCCTCATAGATCTTTTGATAGCGAGACCTCATCAAAACATATTTATGCATAAGGATGTTTATGTTAGGTTTAAAATCGAGAAACCCTTTAAATCGGTAGTAAGTTTGGTTTTACGGTTGTTTTCGAAATGGTTTTGATCAACTGGCTTATATTTATTAAATCACGTTGAACTATTTGGTTGGTAGTTAGACCAGAAGACAAAGGTGTCAATTTTGTCGGATTGACGGGTCTTGGGTTTGTTGATTGAATTGTTTAACCCGAACACGATCTATATTTTATTCGCATTAAAAGTATCAATCCTAACCATCACACACATAAAGTTGTGTAACACAAAAACGACTTATTAACCTGTTTATTTAAACATGTCAACGAGTTGGTGGGTAGTAATCAAGACGTAAACGTGTACTGGCATGTTGGTTGTAAAATATTAGGTTCAATGGGTTAACAGGTCAACTTGTTTAAGTAAACATGTTGGTAGGTCGACCTGTTTAATTAATTGTTTTAAACAGGTTGGTAGGTCAACCCACACATAATCCGTTTATAATATTAGGTTAGCCTGAACACGACCCATTTATTAAATGGGTTAGATATGACAACCAAAAATCTAAATATTTTTGTGTCATTTCGATAATTCCCATTCGTATCTGATTATAAAATTAACTTGACAAGTTCACATTGATTTATTGATTTTAGTTGAAATTTATTGTTTAAATTTCAATTAGACAACGTGTTATGAGGGCTTGGTTGAGAAAAAACATGTTGCCACATGACACCACCAAAAATCAAGCGTTCGCATTTCGCTCCCCACGCCTACGAGTCCACCTACAGAGGTTGCCTCACGCCCCCGACACCATTCTATGGCAATGTGCCCCCTCACAGCGTGGCCTTTCTACGCTCGATGATCCCTAGCCTTAGTTAGTGAGTGATGTGTGCAAAATGTAACATATAAATTACATCAAATAAGACATAAAACTAACCCTTTTTAATACTAATCTTGAAAAAACGTGTTTTTGTCTTCCTTTTGAATTTACAGGACCAAATGAGCTTAAATGAACAAAAAGAACAAATATACAGCCAAAACCAACATAAATACAAAGAAAAGGAATAAACGTGACATGTCTGACCCCTCGGCAGCATCCCCAAAGCAAAAACAAGACAACAGAAGACTGACCACGGGGTCGTGCCCAGACGGACACGGGGGCTTGGTCAGGTGCCTGCAGAAAAGACAAACCTGTAGAAGCTTCTACGCCCACTACGGGGGCATGCCCAGCTCAACACAGGGCGTGGTCAACGTAAAGATACGCAGAATCTTGCAAAATCTTGATAGTACAGATACGATGCTGACCATGGGGTCGTGCCCACTAGACACGGGGCCGTGCACACTGAACACAGGGCCGTGTGGGACCCTCTGCTGACACTTGCAATTAATGAAGGAAGAGAAAAGGCTGGCCACAGGGGCGTGCCCACTGGACACGGGGCCGTGGCCAGAGCTCTGTGCAGGCTATAAATAGGGGTGCTTGGCTCACTTCAAAGGTATCCCTTGGCAAACCACTACTCTCCCACTTTGCCACCACTCCACCACCACTACAACACCAACACCCACCACCATCATCCATCATCCATCTTTAGAGTGTGTAGTAGCCTCGGGATCCAAGATTGATGGTAAGTGTTATTGCCATCAAAGGCCATGTTTAATTAAGTCTCTTACATCACTTGGTGAAGACAAGTCTTTTATGTAATAATTTTGATTTTTAATTTTTCGGCACTTTTTATTTGGTTTTGTATTAATGACTTTAATAACTAGTTTCTTATATTGAAGGTGAATTTTCTTTATCATTTGTCCGTGGTGTCTTGTCGTTACTTTAATGTCTATATAAAGTAAAAGATTGCATCATTCATGTCTCTACGTTTTATGTAGAGGCATGTTGGCTACCTGATCGGGGTTTAAGGGAATGGTTTAGTAAGGTTCTTGTCTTGTTCAGTGTATAGATCCTGCAAGGATCTGGTTCAAGCTTACTAGGACCTCTTTCAATACCCACCGGTATTGGATGACGGAGGTGCGAATAGCTTGAACCCCTCATTTGTAAACTACTATTAATACATTAAACCGCTAATTGGGATTGTATCCCTGCTGACTCAAACCACTTAACCGAGGGTAACGTCACCTTCAAAAGAGGGGTCTACCACTTTTCGCATTAATAACTTAATTAATTATCTTTCAATATTCTGACCCTTTGGGATTGTGGGATTGTATCATTGCTGACTCAAACCACTGAGTTGAGAGTAACGTCACCTTCAAAAGAGGGGCCTACTACTGTAACTAAGATAATCTCTTAAAAAGTCCGAAAGTGCGAAAATCACCAAAGGATACATTAAAGGCGAGTCGGATCCAAGTGATTCATCTTGTCTATCTGTTTTTATTTTATTTTATTTATGCATTTTTAGTTTTTTTTTTTTCATGTTTCAAATCTTTTCTCAAAATTTTAGATTGATTAGACGTTGAGGATAAACCGGTACTAAAAGCTCTTGTGTCCTTGGACGACCTCGTTATCTTACCAACGTTATACTACGCTCACGATGGGTGCACTTGCCCATATGTGTTTTTAGTGTTAGTAGAATATCATGTTTTATAAATTTAAAATTTGACTAATGCGTAAAATGGACTTAAAATATCAATAAAATCATATCACACCAAACATACACCAGTAAGACAAAGAAGGGGCTAATGGTTCATATACATTTTGAATAAAGATTAACCTCTTGCATATAAACTTTTATAGTGTAAATATTGTTTTTTAAATTCTAGCTTCAATAATTTTGATTGAAATAGCTCAATCTAGCATTTCCCTCTTAATCAAAAGTCGCGCTGCGCTACACGGTGGAATAACACTAGCGCTGGAATAACACTTTTTTTACAGTGGCGTGTTTGCGACAAATTGTTTTTGAAAATAAAAACGTAGAAAAAACGCACTCACTTAATGAAGATACATCCAAAAAGCACAAAAAGTTACAATACTGTAAAGATTTACTGCTTACTCAAGAAAAATAAATAAAAGAAATTTAAAATAGCAAATTTATAGTGAAAAAATATATGGAAAGATAAAATAAAAAGAAAAATAGTAAAAAAGGAAAAGAAAATTCAATGCGGCAAGAATTCAATTTTGCTTGACATCGGTCAATTCGTGTACATCTACCCAAGAAATGACAGTAAAAAATAAACAAAATTGTGATATGCCAAAAAAGATATTCATACGCGTTTTACATCACCAGTACTGGTTCCTATAATAGCCAATATCAGTATAGATGTTGGTATCGATTTGGTCCGTCACTTTACCAGTACCAGACAAATACTCGTTATAACTTCGATACCAAAAATAGTTTACTTGGAATAGAACTTCATTTTTAACAAAATTTATTCCGAAATGTCGAGGAAAAAAAAATTAAACACGCCCGCGCATTCTGCTTTTTAAGAAAATTACCGAATACAAGTTATTAAAGACAACTCAAATTATATGAAGTCTGAATAAGTTATAGATTGACTTTTAATAAAGTGAAGGAACATAAGTTCTTATAGAAACACGAAGTTAAATGAAAATTGAACGTGTTAGAAACTTATACTTTTTAAAATAAAAGTTGTGGTATTAATATTTTTAAAATTAAAATTAAGTTGAAATGTGTTAATAGAAACTATAAAAAATATGTTTTTTTTTAAATGCCAATGAAAAAATACGTTAATAAATATAGGCAAACAATAATGTTGAAACGGGTAATAACTAATAAATATAGGCAAACAATAAGGGTGAAGGGGTGCTCACCTAATAGGTGAGTCCCCTCTCTTACGCCAAACCAATCCCCGTGTGCCACGTCAACTCCCCTCTTAAACTCCCCTAACACTCCAATTTGATGGCGTCACTCCCCTCTTAGGTGAATTGGTTTTTTTAAAAAAAAAAAAAAGAAAAAAAAAAAGAAAATCATTGATTGGATGGCAGCTCTCTCTCTCCTCTCTCTCTCCTCCCTCTCTCCTCCCCCCTCTTCGGCAGCTCCCCACCGTTTTAGTCCCTCTCTCTCTTCACCGCTGGAGTTGGCGGCACATTACCGATTAGGCAGGAGGGGTCCCCGATTGCAAATCGGTGGGTACCCCGCCCACCCTAATGTTGAAAGTAACTCAAAATGTGTTCAAAATTCTCTTTGTTTTTTATTTGAGAAAAATAAACATTTTTTAGTTATATTTGCGTGTATATAATCTACTTTTTTTGAAAGGGTGTATATAATCTACTATCTAATAAATGAATACAAATTGGACGCGTGTCATCATCATATTTCGTCTCACCATTTTCCCGCTCGAATCCCCATAACACTAAATAAATAATTGTTTTATAAAGGGTCAATCTATTTGGACACCTTATCTGCCTATTTAGACACCCTTTGCCTCGTATAGGCCTCGTATAGGCCTATACGAGGCGTATAGGGTTACATCAAAATCAGTGCCTGACTCATGTCACTTCTGGTTTGACCCCTTCAAGACGCCTCGTATAGGCCTATACTGGGCGTATAGGACCCTTCGTATAGGCCTCATATGTGACCCTTCGCCCCTTATATGCTTCGTATAGGCCTATACTGGGCGTCTTGAAGGGTTTTTTTTTTTTTTTTTTTTTTAACAAACATTTTATACAATATTAATCGTTTTAGCAAACTTTTATACAAAAACAAGTTTTTTTATTTTAAATAATTAATATTAGGACCCCTCGTTGGTTTTTTTTAGTTGAAAAATAGATGTTTTGGTAGGGTAATTTGATTGTTTTTTGAGTAAAAAAATGGTGTATAGTATAAGTCTAGTATAGGTCCCATATAGGTCTTGTATAAGCCTATAGGCCTAAACGGGACCTAAACCACACCTATAGTCCTATACGAGTGTTGTATCTTATCCAATAGTCTAATATCGTATTGTATTGTATCGTATCATATCGTATCGTATAGTATAGTATAGTATAGTGTAGTATAAGTCTCGTATAGGTCTTGTATAAGCCTATCGTGTTGTATCGTATCGTATAGTATAGTATAAGTCTCGTATAGACCTATATGGGACCTATACGAGACTTATACTATACACTATACGATACAATACGATACCATACTATACGATACAATACGATACTATCGTATCATATAGTGTAGTATAGGTCCCTTATAGGTCTTGTATAGGCCTATCGACGTATACGGGCGTTGTATCGTATCGTATAGTGTATAGTATAAGTCTAGTATATGGCCCCTATAGGTCTTGTATAAGCCTATAGGCCTAAACGGGACCTAAACCACACCTATAGTCCTATACGAGTGTTGTATCTTATCCAATAGTCTAGTATCGTATTGTATTGTATCGTATCATATCGTATCGTATCGTATAGTATAAATCTCGTATAGGCATTGTATGGGCCTATGGATGTGGTATCGTATCCTATAGTATCGTGTTGTATCGCATCGTATCGTATAGTATAGTGTAGTATAAGTCTCGTATAGGTCTTGTATAAGCCTATCGTGTTGTATCGTATCGTATAGTATAGTATAAGTCTCGTATAGGCATCGTATAACTAATATTAGTGTTATTATAATTAATATGAGTTTTTTATAATTAATATTAGTGTTATTATAATTAATATGAGTGTTATTATAATTAATATGAGTTTTTTTATAATTAATATTAGTGTTATTATAATTAATATGAGTTTTTTATAGTTAATATTAGTGTTATTGATATTTAAAAAGAGAAAACAAAAAAAAACCCTTCAAGACGCCCAGTATAGGGCTATACTGGGCGTCTATGTGGACCAAAAGACCATTATACCCCTGAATTAGGCCTATACTGGGGGCAATTCAGGGGTTTAATGGTCTTTTGGACCCTTCGTATAGCCCCTGTATAGCCCTATACTGGGCGTCTATTTTTTTTTTTTTTTCTTTTTAAATATTAAAAAAAGAAAAAAAATAATAGACGCCCAGTATAGGGCTATACTGGGCGTATACGAGGGGTTCAAAAGACCATTATAGCCCTGAATTAGGCCTATACTGGGGGCAATTCAGGGGTTTAATGGTCTTTTGGACCCTTCGTATAGCCCAGTATAGCCCTATACTGGGCGTCTTGAAGGGTTTTTTTTTTTTTTTTTTTTTTTTTAACAAACATTTTATACAATATTAATCGTTTTAGCAAATTTTTATACAAAAATAATAAAACTTTTTTTAAAAAAACAACTCAAATTACCCCACCAAAACACCCTTTTTTTTACTCAAAAAACATCACCCTCCAAAAACAATCAAATTACCCTACCAAAACATCCATTTTTCAATAAAAAAAAAAACCAACGAGGGGTCCTAATATTAATTATTTAAAATAAAAAAACTTGTTTTTGTATAAAAGTTTTGCTAAAACGATTAATATTGTTAAAATGTTTGTTATAAAAAAAAACCTTTATATACGCCTAGTATAGGCCTATACTAGGCATATAAGAGAGGCAAAAAAGACCAATTTACCCCCAGTATAGGCCTAAATCAGGGGCTAAATGGTCTTTTTTCCCCTAGACGCCCAATATAGGCCTATACGAGGCGTATACGAGGCAAATAAGACAAAATATGACATAATCAGAGATTCTCTTGGAAATTGAAAAAGGCTATACGCCTCGTATAGGTCTATACGAGGCGTCTTGAAGGGTGTCCAAATAGGCAATAAGGTGTGTAAATATGTAGACCCTTTATAAAGCAGGAAATGGTATGTTAATTTTATTTTAATATTATTAATTTCTTTTTTTTACCCACTAGGGTATATGCCCGCCGCGTTGCAGCGTTATGTTACCATTGGTATTCGACTGATATCGGTTCGGCTCGATACAGTACCCATATGATACATGCACTCGGTATAACAATCTACACCTGTTTTACATCAACTGAAACCATAAAAACAGTTGTTTGGATGGTATTGGTTTGGTTAATTATGGTATCGGTGTAGATAACAGATTTCTTTTCGCAGAAGAAGTTATATAAATATTATCAAAACCGGAAACCAAAAAAATATGAGTTTGTTTTTATTTTAAATAGAAGAACTAAATATTTAGAAACCATTTTACGTTAATTATCTTATAAATATTGTATTGATGGTAAATCTCATATATCTTTTTACGTTTGAAAGGTTCAATTTTTTAAATAAATAGTGTTTGACCAACTTATTTAGAATATAATGGTTTCATAAAGACTTATTCATAATTTAATTTTTTTTAACAACCAATAAATCAAATCCTGAGCACTCTTGGGGTACCCACTGGACAAACAGAGTACTCCGAGAGTAACCCGAGTCGTCCACCACCAATTCCGGGGAAAACCCGGTAATCCACCCGCCGTAGGCACGATGGTGAATTACCGGTAAAACCCGTTTGGCTAAAGGATCGAACCCATGTTTCCCTGGGTCTGCTATCACTACCCACCAATGCCTCACTCTTTTATTTTTGCACCAAGTGGGAATTGAACTTGAGTTTTCAAAGAAGAACCCAAATACTCCTACCACTTGAGCTAGAGGTCATTAGCTATTTATAATTTGATTAAACTCAAATTTGAAGGGTAACCCACACGTCCGTAGGCATAATGGTGAATTACCGGTAAAACCTGTTTGGCTCAAGGAGCGAACACAATTTTCTCAGGGTCTTCTATCACTGCCCACCAATGGCTCACTCTTTTTTTACACAAAGTGGAAATTAAACTTGAGTCTTAAAAAAAGAACCCATATACTCCTACCAATTAAGTTAGAAGTCATTGACTATTTATAATTATAATTTAATTAAAATCAAATTTCCAGCACTGTTCATGACGACTTTCGTTTAATATGTATAATATAATATAATGTATAATGTGTGACATAATAAATTATTCCTTATATATGAACTGTTAAGTGAGATTTTCATTTTCTAATAATTAATTATTAATTAAAGATCCGTATAACAAATATTAATAAGAATAACAAATCTAATTTATAACATACAAATAAAATTATTTGTATTTACTTTAAATAAAAGTTAAATTTAAAAATAGTAAAAAAAATATATTTTCTATATACATATTATTATATGTAATATAATATGTAATTTTAGTTATACAAAGAATATATATGTATTTGTGTTTTTTAGTATTCACTTTGTAATATACGTGTTGTTATTGTATTTCATTGTTACTAATTAGGCCAATTTTTGTGATAAATTCAAGTTGATTGTGTGAACTGTCAATAAAGATACATCACTTATATGGAGTTTTTAGTGATTATACAATTATATCATTTATATTGTACAACCTCTTGTAATACACGGGTCTATAACCTAGTGCATCATCCATATGTACATATGGTGACGCTTCTTTTTTAAATCTAGTTTACTATTTTTTTTATAAACTCGCATCATTTTTATATACTTTGTTATTTTTTTAATTAAGTTATTGAGAAATTTATTCTCTTTACATTGAGCATGTCATTGATATATTTAAAAACTCATGTTTTTCATTAATGTATGATGCGCTATGCGACAAATGTTACGTCAAACACTAATGATACAATAATGCTTACAAATTGTATCCGCATGAGGAATCGAGATATTAGAACGTGGCATGTAGAAACCCTTGTAATTTAATGGACGTATATACCATCGTTTAAAAAACACGTAATGCATCATAGATCATCCATATTTTTCACATGCCAAAAATACAATGCTCAATACTCCTCATGTTTCTAAATACACGTTCACATCAAGAATCGTCAAACTTAGCTCATTTATTCTGCTTTATTTTTATTCACCAACACTTTCTAATTGTAGCAATTATTCCGATTATAGATTGTTACCACTTTATAATTGATAGTATATCAATTTACTATCCCTTGTATTATTTATCTACACGAGAGTAATAAAAATGTTGGATAATTTGTGATGCGTTAGGGTGTTTACGTGGTCAAGTGGAGCCATTAGAGGGCCCATCCGCTTCTAGTCATTTGTGTCATTGTTCAATTTTCCAAACTCAAACGAATTGTGTATTTGATGTTGTTTTCTAGCCTCAAGATACGTCTCCTCAATGGCTGATCTTGGGTCGGTTTAACCGTGCGACTAGAACACAACTTTGTCATTTTATCTTCCGAAAAATGATGGTTAAATAGGTTATTCTTCTCACAATTCATTTGAAATAACAAAAGCTTTATACCGCTTGATGCAAATGGCAGAAACATTTGTAGTGGCTCGAGAACACGAAGATCAAATTCAAAGGTTTGAATCAAAGTGTTCAGTTAGCAAATTTAAAGCTTTGCAATGTTTATCATAATCAACAAAAAACTAAGAAACAACTACAATGATCCAAATAATTTGATATACTAAGAAACTAAATACTAATAGGCATCAAATCAAGTACATGAGGGTTTTTTCCATACGAAATGTACGTGACATTTCAAGCCTGGCAAGTGTCATTTTCAATTTAATTAGGGAAGAGTATTGTGGTCATTTCTCCCTTGAACCTACTTCACCTCTAATTTTCAAACGACTATAACTTTTCCATACGATAATCTTTAAAAAAAATTACACCGTATTAACGATCATTTCATTTCTTTAATTTAAATTGGCGATTGCTATAGTATTTTTAATTTAAAAAAAAAATATTTACACGCTATAAAGTTACGTGATTTGTATAACGTTACATGATTATGTTCCAGTACATAATTACGTACCATATGTGCATGTAGTAACAAATGCTCATTGTGACCCTACATCTATAATCATGTACCATATGTATAAAGTGTGATCTCATGTGATTATGTATCGGTACGTAATTACATTATTATAGTTTTTGATTGTATAATGTTTTTTTTTACTAAAGTTATGCTTATTACGTGATTATACATTCAATATAATGAGTAGTTAATTTTTTTTATGCTATTACGTGATTAGATCTGTAACGTGATTATAAATGTAGTGTTATATTGAGCATGTGTTACTACTTTGCACACATGGTACATGATTATCACATTGAGTATTTGTTGCTGCTTTTGCACACATGATACGTGATTCTAGATTTAGGTATACTTTGAGTATTTGGTACGTGATTTAGGTATTCACTGATCATTTGGTACGTGATTATAGATGTAGTGTTTCAATGAGAATTTGTTTCTGCTTGCACATATGGTATGTGATTTAGGCATTCTTTGATTATGTTCTAGTACGTAATTATGAATTGAAACATAATAACGTAACGTTACACAGTCATGTAACTTTATAGTTTGTAAAATGAAAATTATTAAAAATTAAGAAAACTATAAGGAATAACATACTCAGATTAAAGAGAATGAAATGCTCATTAATACGGTGCAATTTAAAAAAAAATTACTATCGTATGAAAAGGTTATAGGCTTTTGATAATCAAAGGGGGAATAGTTCACGGAAAAAAAAACATAATACCCTTTTTATTTGTTTTTTCAATCGTATAGGCCTTTAAATTACGTAATTGTCATTGTTTATTTTGAGTTATTGATCTTAGGGAATCAATGGATAGGATGGTAACGTACACTTTGTACGCAAATAGTGTCTTGTACAGTAGGCACCCTCTAAAAGTACATACTAACAAAAACAAAAAAAGTACATAAAAGATAAAACATACAAATAATATTAATCTTGACACTGAGGGTATGTTTGGCATGGAGCTTTTAGGAGCTTCTAGCTTTAAGCTTATAAGAAAAAGCTCCTACTTAATAAAAAGTCTTGTTTGTTTGAAGGAGCTTTAAGCTTTTAGGTTAGGAGCTTGAAGCTTTTGGTTGAACGCTACTACTAGTAGCGTTTAGAAGGAGCTACAAGCTTTTAGGGAAAAATGACTATTTTAACCTCTCAAAATAAGAAACTTTTTAATGCACCAACTTTCTAAATTTTTAGTTATGTCCATTTTGGTAATTTTATACATTTTATTAAAAGCTCCAGCTACTCTACCAAACACCAAATATTTCTAAAAAGCTACAGCTACTAGCTACCAGCTACAGCTACCAGCTTCCAGCCACCAGCTACCAGCTTCCAGCTTTCAGCTACCAGCCAGCAGCTACTTTTGCCAAACATACCCTGAGTCTTGGGATCTTCAATCTCCATCCATCGCAAAGCCGACCTGCTTCTTCAACTCAATCTTCTTTCGAAAGCCTAAATAACGTCTCTAAACCAATCCTCAAATCAAACAACCTCTTATACTTCAAGCCCAATTGTTGACCGAATAATCGACCATTGGACTCACTTGCGTCAATAACAACTTAATGTCAATAACAACTTAATTATACAGTTCCATTATGGTTTTCAATATGAATTTAAGTAATATTTAAATTGTGTGACATTACAAAAATTATGTAATGTTGGATTACACATCCTCTAAGAATACCAAAGATACGAATTTTTAGGGATGGCAATGAAATGAGGTATTGATAATCTATTTTTAATATCTGATTACATAACCGTGTCATGTATTCATTGGATGTCTATGTAATAAACCATCCATTAGACATCTTATACGTGTTAGAGATTTTCAAATACATTTCTTAATATTTCAAACTTTATTGCACTAGAAAATCATTAATTCAAAAACTAAAAGTTAGTTGATTAGTGGATTAATTTCTTACTTGATGACAAAAAAATCAAACATATGATTCGAATAAATGAATATATATCTAATACCATACCTAAATACTCATTGGGTTACCCCTTGTATATTTTGAGTTTACCCTTAAAATTCATGTTTTTTTCATAGTTGCATGCAATCAATGTTTCTATAAAATATGTCAACTAAGTCTTAGGTGTATTAATAAGTCATTTCTTTATTCTTTTTTGGTGTAAAAATTTCTTTTCCTCTGCCCAAAAAGCTGGGTGCAAAGTTTTCACCCATTTCGAAAGTTGTGGTTGCAAGTTTTAAGACACTTAACCCCAACACTAAACGTATTTTACGGACTATAATTTAATCCATCAGTTTCATTGATAACGATAGAGGGTAAATTATTTTAAAACTAATATGTTATTATCAATACTTTTTTTTATTTGTTATCGATCGTATTTTCATAGTTATTTATTAAAGTAATTTATTTTTTTCAATTTATTTGATCATGATATCTTCTTATTAATGTACATATTTTTATTTAAAAATATCGATATCAACAAACCTCTGTTGTTATTATTATTATTATTATTATTATTATTATTATTATTATTATTATTATTATTATTATTATCATTATCATTATCATTATCATTATCATTATCATTATCATACTACGTCAATCATGTTTAAAAAAACACATAGGATGAACCACTAACTACGGTTTCGAAGAAAAACAAATTAAAGCAATCGGGTTATGTTAATTAGCTCAAGGACGAAACAACCAATTATATTGGTTCGGCGGTTCAAACTATTTTCTTTCTCAAATCGACCCGGTTTATTAAATAATTAAAAATGATGAATACTACATGCTCAAAACATGATAAAAAATATACAAAAAAGGTAAAAATTAAATGATTGGATCCAAGTTTTAAACCAAAAAGAAAAACATTGTGCACCGTTAAAACTGAATTATGAATCAAACTGCTAGGATCTTAAATCGATCAAGACCCCGACTTGTTTATGTGTAAATGGCTTGGTTGGATTTACCGGTTAAACCTTAGAAGTTGAATGAATAAAACATATTTGGTATTTTTAATAATTAAAAAATATTTATTTATTATAGAATGAAGATTGTGTTTTCGTAAAACAGTACGTCTACTATTATAGCGATACGTCTAAAAACACTTACAATTTGATAGAAGCAAATGCCTTGCCTAGAATAATTATTTAATTCTAGTAAAAACAATAATACTATTATTAAGTATATATCAAACGGCAACTTTTGATTCCTAATTTACCATAATTTCAATCACTGAACCCCAAATTATATATATATTTACTCCTAATAAAAACAAACGTTTACGCTTATCTTAATTTTTGTTTAAACTCCAAAGTATATATATATATATATATATATATATATATATAGGGTAAGGATAGTGTAAAAAGGGCCTAAAGTGTGAGAAGTGTAAGAAGTGTATTATAACACTACATATAATACTATATAACACCATATAAACACCGTATAACAATATGTAACACCATATAATACCATATAACACTATGTAACACTATATATCATTATATAACAAATATAACACTATACATCTATCATAGACATGCTATCAGACAACATATAGTGTTATATTTGTTATATAATGATATATGGTGTTACATAGTTATATATGGTATTATATGGTGTTACATATTGTTATACGGTGTTTATATGATGTTATATAGTATTATATATAGTGTTATAATACACTTCTCACACTTCTTACACTTTGAGCACTTTTTACAGGATCCTCTACCTATATATATATATATATTTACTCCTAATAAATACAAGCGTTTACGCTTATCTTAATTTTTGTTTATAATTATTTATAGAAAAACAAATATTTATTCTTATCTAATTTTTTGTTTAAAATTATTATTATTATTTACTATAATCATAATGAAAACAAATTCTCATCTAATTTTTTTTTCAAAATTATTATTATTATTTAATATGATAATAATAAAAATAAACGTTTATCCTTATCTAATATTTATTCTTATCAAATATTTTGTTTAAAATTATCATTATTTAATATGAGAGATAAATAAGAAAATAAGACAAGAAAACACCAGAAATGACACGTGTTCAACAAAGATTTTCGTTTATTAGTATAGGAAGATTTAAAATAAGATATACGATTCATGATCATAGTACATATAAATATTACTCAAGAGATGAAACAGTATATATAAATAATCAAAAGTTAAATGGCTAGTTATATCTGTAAAAACTTTGTGTATTACACGAGTTGTATAAATGTAACTTTGTAAATTAAATAGTAAAAAATATATTTTTAAAACCCCGCGTTTTACACGTGTTGAATAAATATATTTTTGTATACCAAATAATAAAAATAGGTATGTTTTTTAATAAATCAGGATAATATTTAATATTAATTTATTATTTATATATTTAATATAAAATAAGTAGGAAAGAGAGGTATTTGTTTTAAAAATATATTAAATTAATAAGCAGGAAAGAGAGGTATTTGTTTTAAAAATATATTAAATTAACAATTTAGATTTGAGGATAATATTTTATTAAAGTATGATAAGATTTAATATTAATTTATTATTTATTTAGTTAATATAAGATAAGTAATTCAGTGAATGACACGTGTTCAAAAGTTGGTTTCTTTTATTATAGTAGATAGATTATTATTATTAATATAATATAATTACATAAATAATATTCATCTAATAATTCCAATATTATTAATTAATTAATATATAACATAAGGATATTGATCTAATTTGCATGAGCTCAATCAAATTCTAAGGGTACTGATCTAATTCGCAGAACTCTAATCTAATTGTAATCTATACTATATAATAAAAGAAACCTGTTTTGGGACACTTGTCATTCTCTCATTTAATTGATTAAAATTATTAATAATACTAATAATAATAATATTTAATCTAAATTAATACAAATTTCATTATTATTATAAATAATAATAATAATACAATGAAGAGATCAAATAAAAATAACTAAATAATAAAACACCAAATATCTAGGTTAAACTATTTAGCCGGTGCACGTGTAATACCGTGTAATAATATTTTATACTAAATATTATTTAGTATATTAATCACCAATTGTTTTACTAGGTTATAACCCCGTGTATTATACGGGTTGAATAAATGAATTTTATATACTGAATAATAAAACAATATATATTTAAAAACCTCCTTTATTGCATGGGTTAAATAAATATAATTTTATATATTAAATAATAAATATTTATATACCAAATAAAAAAAGTTATATTTTTAAAACCACGTGTATTACACGAGTTGAATAAAGGTAATATTGTTTACCAAATAATAAGATAATACATTTTTAAAAAAACCTCATTTATTACACGTGTTGAATAAATGTAATTTTATATACCAAATAATAAAAAAGTTACACCGTTAAAAATATGTGTATTATACGGGTTGAATAAATGTAATTTTCTATACTAAATAATAAAAAAATATATCATTAAAAACCCTCGTGTATTGTACGAATTGAATAAATCTAATTTTATATATCAAATAATAAAAAGTTATATCTTAAAAACCTCATGTATTACACGTGTCGAATAAATGTAATTTTGTATAGTAAATAATAAAAAAAAGGTATATCTTTAAAAAAACCACGTGTACTACACGATTTTAATAAATCTAATTTTATATACCAATAATAAAAAAGTCATATATTTCAATATACTAATGGATAATACTCGATACCTGATGGATATTGTGATTGTGAAAATCCCTTTATTTAAAACTTATAAATGTTATGAAGTCTCAATAAATTTAACCCTTTATTTAAAACTTGTAAATGTAGAAATGATAAATAATATTAGTTAATTTTTTTTAAAGTTTCGTAAAATCTATTTGATACCAAACTAAACAAAACGTTCAAATATATAATTAATATTAAGAGTAAATTACGATTTTGGCCCATGTGGTTATATCACTTTTACCCTTTTAGCCAGAAATGAATCTTTTATGACACCTCAAGCCAACTAATCAAAACAATTATCGTGTGTTTTTTTATATATTTTGTAACAATTAGAAGAGGGGAAAACCCTAAGCATTATTGGTTTTATCATGCATAAAATTTTAATAACATGTTAATATTATTAATCTATATCTATCTATCAGTTCATGTGTGACACGTGTTATTCACAAAATGCTTCTATTTTTTATTAAAATATTAATTAAGCAAATAATAAATTGAGTTAATTACATAGTTAGTCCCTGTAGTTTGCACAAAGTAACATATTTAGGTACTAATAGTTTAGAATCACATTCTAGGGTATTAACTTTTCATTTTGTAACGTTTGGAGGTATTAACATTATTTGTAGGTTTAATATCACATTCTATTAGTACCTAAGTATGTTATTTTCTACAAACCACATGGACTAACTATGTTAATACACTAGAAGTTAATACCTCCAAACGTTACAAAATGAAAAATTAATACCCTAGAAGGTGATTTTAAACTATTAGTACCTAAGTATGTTATTTTGTGCAAACCATAGGGACTAACTATGTAATTAACTCTAATAAATTAGTATTAAATTTTAGCTTACTTTGAATTTGGAACAGAATGCTTCCCTATAACGAAATCGTTTTTTTTTTTTTTTTTTTTTGCTATAACTTTTTCTTACTGTCACGAAAACCAAACTTTGTATTAATATATTATCATTAGTTTTTTTAGGATATAACTTTTTTTTTCTTATTTGGTACATAAAATTAGGTTTATTCAACCCGTGTAATACATAGGGTTTTAAAAAAAGATAACTTTCTTTATTATACTATACAAAATTACATTTATTTAACCCATGTATTACACAAGATTTTTAAAGATATAACTTTTTTTTATTATTTGGTATATAATTTACATTTGTTAAATCCATACAATACACGAGTTTTTTAAGAATATATTATTTTTATTATTTAGTATATTAAATTATATTTAGTAAACCTGTGTAATACACGGGGTTCTAACCTAGTATATATATAGGGGAAAATTCGTGTACAAATAATCTTAACATACTAAACATACAAATTGAAGGAAAACTCAAAAAGACACGGTGGCATTTTTGTAATTATCAATAACTATCAAAGTTACTCTACAAGTATACCTAAAAAACCTAACCCCCTCCCCCCACCCCTAAAAACCTAAAAAAAACTACCCCCCCCCCCACACACACACCTCCCAAAAACCAAAAAAAAAAAAAAAAAAAACCTAACCCCCAACCCCCCCAAAAACCTAACCCCCCCACCCCCTCTAGCTAAAATGCAAAAAACTAAACCTCCAAAAAACCTAAAAAAATCTAAAAAAAATAAAAAAAAACACACAAAATTATTTTATTTTATTTTTTTTAACATTTTTTATTAAAAAATCGCTACTTTTAGTAGCATCAATTTTTTTTTGCTAACAAAATGTATTTAGGTATTTTTGGTTGAGTTCACATTTGTATAGTAACTTTGATAGTTGGTGGTAATTACAAAAATACCACCTTGTCTTTTTGAGTTTTCCTTCAATTTGTATGTTTGGTATGTTAAGATTATTTGTATTTGATCTTTTGCATATATATATATATATATATATATACATATATATATATACACACACACACACACACAAACACAAACACACAAAATATATCAATGTTGAATATAACTATAGAAGGTTAGAGAATTAACGAATATACACTTTTGAATTTGAATTAATTTTATATAGTTACTAAATTCCATTTGACTTATGGATGTAATATAATTTACGATCAATCATATATATAAGTTATTTCTTATTATTGTAGAAGATATTTACCTAGTTCATTGAGTTTAACAATAACAAATATATAATTTAAAGTTATAAATAGTGGATTCCCTCGCACAATGCGGCAGGAATTCAACTTCAATCGGTATCAGTTTAATTCGTTATGATACGATACCGTCACTCGGTATGGCAACCTAAAGAAAAAACCAATGGAATAAAATCCTTGATCCTTAGTATAAAATCTTTGTGATAACTTAAAAAAAATAAATTTTACCATTACTTGCACATAATATAAAAAATGATATCACCGTGAAACATATTAATGAAATATGTGTTCTAACTAATACTAAGATTTAAGCGTATTAGCATATTATCATGTGTAGTTTTCCGTTTCAAATTATTCTCAATTCAAGTTATCTAAATTGTAAGTTTAACTTATTTATTTTTCTTTAAATTTTAAAGAAATTGGCATTTTTCTGATAACAGGTAAACAAATCTTTTATGGTAACTATCATCTTTTACTTACGTGTGATATTTTCTTTATTTAACCTGTATAATACACGGATATATAACCTAATACTTAATAAAATCATTAACAAAACATATAAAACATGTTATTTTAAATCATTACATACAAAAGATTATAAAACACATGATATCATCCCACCCCACATCACACACACAGTCACACATAACACACACAAGACACAACCTATCCCATTTCCTTCATCTTCCCCAAATCACCAAACCCTATACTTACAAACCCAACACCAAATCCTCCTTTGACCCATACCATTGTCTACATGGGTTCCAGCAAAGCATCAATTCTACTCACACCACTTGTACCCCATGCATCACCACTTGTACATCTTCCCATCTTCTCTCTCTTTTATCCCAAAAAACAAGACGAACCGTTCAACATTTTCTCTCTCTATATCTCTCACTCTATCTCTCTATATCTCTCTCTGTAACTAAACTTTTTACTCTCAGTTCAAAAAATCCCACCCTTTTCCCCTCTCTCTCTCTAACCCACTTTTCTTTTTCTAGAGAGAGAAACATACACCCAAAAAAATTCTATCTTTTTCCACCATGGATACAGTTGAAGCTACTAAAATGGTGATGTCAAGAATCCAGAAATTAGACCCGGAACACGCTTCCAAAATCATGGGTTACATTCTTATTCAAGATCAAGGTGATAATGAGATGATTAGGCTCGCTTTTGGCCCTGAAAACCATCTCGTTTCCGTTATAAAAAAAGCTAAATCTTTCTTAGACATTTCGTCGAACAACTCATCTGCAAACCCTCAAATCATCGTTCCGAATAACAATGGGTTTCACCACACAAACCCTTCTTCCCCTAGCTCCCCCTGGTCGGTCTCCGACCACCGTAGCCCCCGGCCGGCTAGTTACGCCGCCGTGGTGAACGGTGGCGGCTCATCTGGCTCCTCATTTTTCTCAAACTTCAACGACTGTAACGAAGATTACGCCTCTGTAACTTCCGTCAACATCCCCCAAGTTGTCCCAGATCATCATCCTCCGCTGTTTGACGACCCCCAAACCGCCGATTTAAACGGCGGTTTTTCAAACTGGGGCGATGACGTCAGCGGCGAGTACGGTGACGTCACCCACCCACATCATCATCATTTACACAGAAGAAGCTGCTCAGTTAACGACGCTTACATCTCCGGTGGTGGGTTCTGTGGGAATGGGGGCGATGACGTCAGCGGAGGGTACGGTGACGTCACCGGCGGTGGGTGGAGGCCTTGCATGTATTATGCAAAAGGGTTTTGTAAAAATGGGAGTTTATGTAAGTTTGTTCATGGTAATAATAACAATGGTGGGTTTGTTGATGAATTAGGGTTTAGTGGTTGTGGTGGTGGTGGTTCTCCTAGTGGAAAAATGGATGTTTTTGAAGATTTGATAAGGTTTAAGGTTATACAACAACATCAACAACAACAACAGCAGCAGCAGCAGCAACAAAGATTTGGAGTTATGGGTCATCATCCTTTTCAGTTGAATAGGTGCATGAACTTTGTGAATGAGAATCCTAGGTAAATAAAATAAAATAATATATATGCTTTATCTTTTTATTGTTATGTGATAAAGGTTGTGACTTTATTCATTTGTTCTTTAACTTCTGGTTTTTTTTGCATATTTTGGAATGTTGAAACATCATCACTGTTTTTTTTAATCATGTGGTATAATTAGTTTTTATAATGTATATAAAAGGTTTTAAAAAGGGGAATCTTTGATCATTGTTTTGTGTTTGTTGATTAATTATTTTATGGAACTTTATTTAGTGGTTTTGAACATGTTGGAACTTGGAACACTTTTTTTTTTTTTTTTTCTAGTTATGTGTTTTGATTGTTTTTGAAGTGTATGGAAAGAGATTAAAAAAAGGGAATTTTTGATCTTTTTTTTTTGTTTCTTGATCAATAATGTTAGGAAACTTTATACATTGTTCTTTATCTTCTGGTTTTGAATATGTTGGAACATTGTGATTTTTTTTTTTTTTTTGATTTTTTAGTAATATGTTATGGTTGTTTCTTTTAAGTGTATGGAATATAATTGTTTTTTTATAAAGTAATCTTTGATTGTTTTTCTTGATAAGTTATGTTCATGAAATTTTATTTATTATTCTTTAACTTCTGGTTTTGAATTTGTTGGAACCTCATGGTTTTTTTATTTTTATTTTTTTAACTATATGTTATAATTGGTTTTTTAAGTTTATGGAAAAAATAAAAAAAAAGGAATCTTTGATCTTTGCTTGTGTTTCTTGATAATTTATGTTATGAAACTTTATTCGTTGTTCGTTAACTTACGGTTTTGAATATGTTAGAACTTGAAAGATCATTTTTTTTTTAAAAATTTTTAGTTGTATGTTATACTTGGTTTTTTTAGTGTATGAAAAAGATTAAAAAAAGGGAATCTTTATGTGTATGTAGATCAGCAGCAGCAGCTGCATTGATGATGGGTGACGAGTTTCACAAATTCGGTCGTTGTCGACCCGACCGAAATGATTTTGGAACAATGGGTTTCGGGAACTCGAATTCGAGTTCGCGCCAAATTTATTTAACTTTTCCGGCCGATAGTACTTTTAAAGAGGAAGACGTTTCGAATTACTTCAGGTAGTTAATGATTAGATTCGCAACTGTGTTATTTTGATTTGATTGTTTTTTTTTTCCGTTTATAAGAGATTTTTTGAATGTTTATTAAGCATGTTTGGACCGGTTCAAGATGTGAGGATCCCGTATCAGCAAAAACGGATGTTCGGGTTTGTTACGTTTATGCTTCCGGAGACTGTTAAAGCGATTTTGGCAAAGGGAAACCCGCACTTTGTTTGTGATTCACGGGTGCTCGTTAAGCCATATAAAGAAAAGGGAAAAATACCCGACAAGTATGAATGAATATTTTCTATTTCTTTTAAAAATATATTTGATTATTCGTCTTAAATTTGTTAATAAATAAATTGCATATTTTGTGTAGGAAGCATCAGCAACAAATTGAAAGAGGCGATTTTTCGAGTTGTTTGAGTCCAACCGCACTCGAATCCGCTGAACCGTTCGATCATATACCATTTGGTGAGTGTAAACATAAACATTATGATCTTATTTATTTCAAATTTTGTGTGTTTGATCTTCAAATTTTTTAATCGTTATAGGTGCTCGAATGTTTAATCATGAGATGATGATCCGAAGAAAAATAGAGGAGCAAGAACTACAACAAGCAATCGAGTTTCAAGATAGACGATTGATGAATCTGCAACTTACCGACATGAAAAACCATCAGTTTCAAAGGAGTTTATCCGTTTCGTTACCAACTCATATACACCAAAATCTTGTGTTTCCGTCTGACGGTTACAACAACGAAGAACATGTTTCCGGAGGTAACAATCGATCTAAAACATGTGACGTCGCAAACGAAGAACTTGAATCTGATCCCAATGTGGAAACCCCCAAGAATGAAAGGTTTGATTTTCAGTTCTTATTGTTATGCAAGTTTTTATTTGAGTAAATTACAAAAATCGTCCTTTATGTATGTCACTTATTGCAAACTGTGTCCTTTACCTTCAATAATTACAAAAAACGTACTCGATGTTTGCGAACCTTTGCAAGTTATGTCCTTTAGCCCTAACTCAATTATTTTTTTGTGGTTAGATCTGACCAAATGGACCCCACATGAGGGTATTTTGGTCATTTTACTCTCATGTGGGGTCCATTTGGTCAGATTTAACCACAAAAATTAACTGAGTTAGGGCTAAAGGACATAACTTGCAAGAGTTTGCAAACATCGAGTACGTTTTCAGTAATTATTGAAGACAAAGGACATAGTTTGCAATAAGTGACATACATAAAGGACGATTTTTGTAATTTACTCTTTTTATTTTTATCGCGTGTTATGACTTATAATTGTGTATTCATCGTTCGAAAATCAGCTTAGAGCCTGCACTTCCTGATAATCTGTTTGCTTCCCCGACAAAATCGACCACTACAGACAACGAGAATAATTTTTCAGCTGATGTGTCGGAAACTGATTATACCGGTGCAATTCCGATTCATGTTCCTTCCAAATGCCAAGGTATACATCAAAAGGTCAAAACAATATCTTTATTTTATTTTGTTTCCTTTAGTGTTAAAAAGTTTTTTTAAACTTTGTTATATATATATTTTTTTTATATTTACCATTTTTTTTGCTTGTGGACAAGAAGCCATTGAAATGTAGGTGATTTTCAGCTGTGCAATGGCGATCATGGATCGGTTTTAACTTTGCTTGGTAAGAGTTTATCTATCTTTTCCTTTAAAACTTAATTAAACGGGTACAAATCGACTATCCGGTCAGTGGTGGAGTTGAACGAAAACTCAGTGGAGGCCAGACACTCAAAAGTCCAAATTGGTGGGGCCGGACTCTTAAAAATCCAATATGTTACGCTAAAAAAAAGAAGTTTTTGGTAAAATTAACACTACGAGAGTGTATCCGGTGGTTCCACCGGATGAGTTAAACACACGCGAGTCACAATCTTAAAGTTGACTAGGTCAATTCTTAGATTATGTTGCTACCAAAATTGGATTTGTTGGTTGTTGAATCACTTTTAGAAATTTTTTTATTTTTTTTAATATTTTTTCTTGTTTTGATTGCAGGAGTAGGATATACCAAGGGGAAAAACACCATCAACACCAAAAGAAAAAAAGAAAAAGAAAAGATGTATTAGGAAGACTTCAAGATTATGGTCATCTTCAATATCTCAATCCCCATACTACTTACAACTATACATAAATATGCAATACATAAAAAACAAGGATAGATGAGAGCTAGTTTTATGAGTAGGGTATCTTTGTTTGTTTAACTTTTGTACTGGACCCCCACCCTACCCCACCAAACACTTATTGAACCATGCATATAGCAAATCAAAAGAAAAAGGGTAGTAGTGGTTAACTTTTTTTTTACTTGTCAAGTTTCACTTGCCAGCCTTTTATCTGTTTTTTATTCAAGCATGTGTACACTAGATTTGTCCCCCCAAAGGGGGTCATGATTGGTTAACGTACTTGGTTTAAAAAAGCGCGTATGTGGCCTTAGGCGATTTGGAATTCGCCTTAGGGCCTTGGGGACGCGCTTCATGTGTATTCGATTCACAATTGTTTAATATTGGGGTATGTAGGCGGTTGATATGTAAAAGAACCCGAAGGGATGGAAAGATTACTTGTTGTACCTAGACTGGTGTCTCGCGTATGTGAAGCTCAGACGTATTGGTTTTAAGACCTAAATGACCTAAACATCTCGGGACGGCTTGCTCTTTGTATTACCAAGGTTATTAGCGTGTTTTTTTTGTTATTTTTTAATGGCAAAAGGCGATCCCATATGCCTGCGATCGCATATAGCACTAGGAGCCTAAGTCAACGATCATTGGTTTCGGGAAAAACCCGTCGCCCGAAGGCCCAATACAGTAAAACCCGCTTGGGATCGGATTCGAACTTGAGCCTCAAACTCAAATCTTCACTTTCCCTCTACAATGCCAATTGACCTATAGCTCATTGGCTTATTAGTGTGTTATTAGATTGGATAAGTGGAATAGTTGTACATTGTGTAATGGAAGTTGTACAATGAGTTTTTTTTTACTGACTTGAAAAGGCCATATTAAAAGGGCTTTTAAATTTCAGAAAATATAAAGTTAGGTGGATGAAATGAGTTTGTTTCAAAGGATACTTTAGGGAGTCTTTGTCTGATTTTCTGGTTTCTTTTAAGGGTGTACATTAAAAGAAGAGGCCCACTGTCCACATAACATCACATGGGGGGCTGTCAGCCCATTTCAAAATTTTATTGGCATCTTCATTCACATATTTTACTGTGTGTGTTTTTGGCTTTTTGTTTTGATAAGCATTAGTGACTTTATTTTGGCATTTTTTTCAATAATGGTTTGATGGTACATGTCCTTTTAAGTGAGCAATAATGTTATTCCACTTGTACATCATGCAGTAGCAGTTGTACATTTAGCTTTAGTCAAAAGGATTAGTTGCTGAAAATTGCTTTACAGTTTAGAATATACCTCAAGTGATCAAGATTTTGAGACCCAATTAGATTTAGTCAAAAGGGTTTTCATTCATCTCTCTTAAGTGACCATAGTGTAGATGTACAACCAAAGATGCACATGGTACAACACTTTTTTGCATGACAGGTAATAGAATCTTCTGATCAAGATTTTGAGTCTTATGGTACAACACTCTATTGCATGGCTTAGGAGATAAAAAAGAAAAAAATAATTAAAAAAGATTATAGAGACAATGTATGGTACATGCAAAGATGCACATGGTACAACACTTGAATGCATGATATTGGAGTGATATTTTGGTGGGGATGGTGGTGTATTTTGCTGTTTGTGTCCCTTTCATGATTGTGTTGTTTTTAATTTGATTAATTAATTATTAATTAATCCATCAAAACATACCCACACAAACATAAAGTTGGGAAATATTAATATAAAAATGTTGGAATATGGTTACATCAAACAAAATCTAATGCTGTTACATCAATGGTCTATTATTAGTGTTTTTTCACATCTTTTTCCTTCATGTTTTGTCTTCCAAACATTTTTAAATGTTACAAATCTATGTCACCATTTTTTTGGCGTGTTCATAGATCGTTGGAACTGATTAAACTGTTCAAATGAAACAACTGGTCGGTTTGGCTGATCTCAGATCTAAAGGATCGGTTCACAATTTGTTTTTTGTTGTTAGCCGGTCTAACTACGTTCCGTTTCTAACTTGGAACATGTCGTGTAAACCCAACCAATTGTTTAACTTTTAATATTATTGTTTTCGATATATGTAGTTATCTATATCTATTATAATCATAAACTATCTTTTTCACATTTATTATTTTATACTACAACCTAATGTTTCAAAATATATAAAAACGGTTCAAAGTGTCATAACGTCAAAACCAAACCGTTAAACTAGCAAACTGACAAGTCTGGTCGACTCACCCAACCCTGCAAGTTTGGTTTGTCGTTTTTGAAAACTCTGGCGAGCAATAAGGCTCAGAATTTTTATCAAAACTGACCAAACCCGACCATAAGTATCTCCTTTTATTAATACATTGGCAAGTTTACAATAACAATAATAATAATTGCATCACCTTGTGTACAATGAGTATGTACATGTTTACATGCATCATGGATTTATAATGATTCCAAATTACCAACTGTACATCTTGGATGCATGTGAGCATTGAGTACTATCATCAGCTTTCCATCAAGGGCAGTACACCACTTTCTTATCAACTCCATGTAGTTTCCTTGTCTAGGTAGTACGCTAAATCTATGTCATAATCCTCCTTGATCGTCGTTCACATGCCGAAATCTTCGTGCGTTACAACTACGAAAGATCGTCTAGATGAAGATCGATGTCCATGATCGATAAGACATATTGGTCAAGTAAATAATTGAATAGGGTAAGTATGTTTCATCAAGTGAGTTTGAAATATAGATTGCACATTTTAGCAAGTGTTTTATGATTATGATGCACTTTTCGGTGTCCACAATTCTTATGGTACACTCGTAGGATTGAACATCGATAGTCCTGAGAATTTGGTCCAATGATAAAGACTAAAGAGGCCTACCCTCTCTAGTGGAGACGCATGTTCGATTCCTGCTTGGGTCATTTTCGACAGACATCGGGGTGAAGGGACGAATTTGGGCCTTAATCCCGGGTTTGAACCTGACACTGGGCAAGGGTTTACGAATTTCATCCGGTTCCCGCGCATCAGGGGAGTGTACGGTCTCACGGCAGTCGAGAAGTCGACCTTAGACATAGCCTCGAGTAGGGTGGGTTTACACGTGATTTACTTAGCCGTTCAAAAAAAAGGGTTGAACATCGATTGATCTTTGTAATAGTGCTATGATCACAATAGAAAATCATTTTGAGTGGTCTCCAGTGACGGACTCAGGATTTATTTTCTGACTGTGTAAAACTGAGTAAGATAAAGGGTAATAATTATCAAACAAGTAAACAAATTAATATTAAACCAATCTTTTAAATCATTCAGTTCTCATAATTGGAAGTTATGATTTAAGCAAGTACTATAGTAAATGTAAAATGTGTATTGTAAATATAAACTTAAAGGCCCAGCCTAAACTACTTCTAATTGATGATTGTGTGTCCAATAACTTCATTATAATCCATATGAAAAATCCTTGATTTATAACCGTTAAAATATAAGATTGGTTGCCTGTTGTCAACTAGCTCACAACAATAATGTAACATCCCAAAAATCTGATAAAATATTTCAGATAGTGTACTAAAATTGAAAAGGAATAAAGACAACGAAATTCGTTCGCATATGCAATTAAAGTTTATAAGTTGGGGTAGGGGGCGGGGGGATGTAAACCTGGCGAAGACAGCTATGTGATCGTTAGTACATAAACGTGCCATTTGGATATATATATACACACGCACACACACAGAGGAGAGTTCATCGGGGAACCAAAGAACACTTTTAAAAATTCAACTTAACATGTTAAAAATCAACTTTTTCTAAAAAAAATTCGGCGCTTTTAAAAAGATCAGGAATTTTTGGTAAAATAATACTACGAAGCAAAAAATCAGAGGGGCCGGGGTATCCGTGACGGATCCAAGAACCAAGGGCGTAGGTTTTAAGGGGCCGGGAGGGGCGCCCGACCCTCCGAACTTTTCGCTCAGTAGTGTTATGTATGTACGTTTCGTGTAAAAAATTTTAGGTATATACGTTTTCGACCCTCCGGTTTTATAAAAAAAAAACATTTACTTATATAGAATTTTTAGGTTCGGTGACTTCCGACCCCCCGATGGAAATTTTCAAGCTTCGCCACTGCCAGGAACGTTTTCCAGCGGGTTCCTTTTGATATCTCACCAATATTCTCCAAATCATCATCTAGATGTGAATCGAAGTCTATGGAAGCATTGAACGCTTTGTAAGTGCATATTATTGTTGACATAAATAAGGCTTTAGTCTAAATATGATGTTAAGTTAGAAATAATGAAAATGGTGTTTAGAACTTGACTTCATAGTCTAGAAGATTATTTCATGCATGTAAATTTAATTGGTTGAATTGGTCACAAGAATAACATGTTTGATAAGAAAGGCTAAATTAATTATTATTTTGAAAAACTGAATAATTAAGAAACTCATGAAATTGTTAACCAATGTTGACCTAAGCATGCTTTTGACAAAGGAGTGGGTTAGGGGTGTTCAGAATTCATTTCGAATTCGAAATTTGATTAAATTCGATTCGATTATTAAAAATTCGTTTTGATTTTAAAAATTCGGATTCGATTCAATTTGAGTTATGTAAATCGAATACGAATTTATAATTTCAAATTCAATTTGATTCAAAATTCGAATAAAAACTATACATTTTTATTTATTATTTTTATAGTTAATACATATATAACTTTTATTGGGTTATACTATAAATTATTTTCAAAATTTATTCCAAATATTTAATTTACCCATTAACAAACTCATTACATGGCCCATGACTAAAATCTAAGGATTGGGGTCCAACTAAATCTTCTTATGGGTCCATAGCCAATTTAATATACCAGATCTACTAAATTTTTAAAAAGATTGGGGTCCAAAGACCCCAACCGACTCTATGTGGGTCCGCCCCTGCAAGAGATCACAACGAGTGTGTTACCCTTTAGCCTTTACGCAACCCGCAACTACAACAATATATAAATTTTTAAGAGGTAACAATCAAGATGTCTATGCTTTTATAGCTCAACGCAATAAAGGAAGGCCTGGTCTATTCGCACACGCCGGTTGTCTTTTTGCACATCCAAAGCGCCTCGCTATGGCCAAAGCGGGGCGCTTTGGATGTGCATTTTTAAACAGATTGGTGGGGTTGATTTGGGGTTGTTGTGGCTTAGTTTGGTAGGGATTTTTGGTTGAATTAGTTTGATAGAGATTTTTGGAGGAAAAAATTTTTATTTTAGTTTTATTACATATAATTCATAGTTGTTTTATAATTACGTCATTACGTCATTATTTTTATAGAATGTGTATAATATAAGTTCTTAACGTTGTTTATTTTGTTAAATTAAACGAACATGTTAAATAAAATGTACAGAAAACCATAAGAATTAAACGTAAACAATCCAGAACCAATGTGATGTAAATAGAAGATTAACTGCAATATATATATACATATCAGTTTGTACATACAATACACAACAAAAAGGTACAACTGAGTACATAATACATAATAAAACACTAAACAAACAAAGTAATGTACTAATCCTCGTGCGGTGGGGACGGTGGGAGGGGTAGTGGAGGCAACCCAGCGACCTCTCGTAGATCGACGAGCGTCTGGACGATCCAGTCAATGCGTGCGCCCTGATGTCTGAGGCGCCGGTCGAAGTCCCGAGCCACCTCAGGCGCTGCCGGAGGCAGGTCAGCGTAAACGTGCTGCGGGTACTGTGGCGGCTCAGGAGCTGGCTGAACTGGTGGTACCGGGACCTCCTCGACCCGCTCCTCCTGCGCCGCCTTAGCCTGAGCCTCAGGCTCATCGATGCCCAGAGCCTGTAGCTGAGCCCGCCGAGCGGCCCGCTGAACATCAGGAGGGGCTAACACTCCAGGCCTCGCCTCAATAACAACCGGGATGACCTCCAGCAACACCCTCGGCTGCCAAATCAGCCCCTCAGCACCCCTGAACCTCAGACCGACATCAAAGGTACGGGTGATCTGCATAGCGGCTACTGACGCGCGGCCCAACCTCGATGACGGGACCGGATCAGACAGCAGCGGATCATGCTCGGGCACGATCCCTAGCGAGCGTGCAATGGCGGTGATAAATGAGCCAGTGTGAAGAAACCCGCGGAGCTGCCGGTGGTATGTAGTAGAAAAGTACTCTGCCAGACTGGCTGCTAGATCGCAGGGCTGGCGGCGTAGTAGGCAGTATAGAAAGAAAAGGTGACTGAGGTTGACCTTCTCCTTGCTTGAACCCCGCGGCACGATAGTCGACGCGATAACATGGTGCAGGTATCGGTACAAGGGGTCTCTAATGGTGGTGGCCTTTTGCCAGGATTTCCCAAAGGGAGCCCTGGAAATGACCCTTCAGAAACTGATAAGCGTCTGCCTGTCCATCTTTGTAACCGCCTGCGTATATAAATCAGTATCAAGCTCAGGCTCAGTGTAAAAACCTGTGTGGACAGCAAACTCCCGCACACTCATCTCAAACTGCTGACCGGCGAGACGGAATGTAACCTCGTAGACTGGAAAATCAGGGTCCTCCACGTAATCCGCCGGATGCGGCGCGTATGTAAACGTAGAGCAAAACTCGACCGTAAGCTCAGGGTACGAGTCCTCCATCGCTAACTCAAATAGGCGCGACCAAGGAGTATCTAGCCCAACTATCTCACGCGCCCGCTCGACCTCTCCCAGGGTAGTCAGCAGCTCCCAGTCTATGCCTACATGCTCCCCAATCTCTATGGTGCGCAACCTAGCGCATCTCCCCCTCGCCCGTGACCCCATCGGAAACTGAAGATACGGACATGCCGGCTCCTCCTCGTCCCCCACCACTCCCTCAGCCTCCATATGCTCAATCTCCTCATCGGATAAATCCATCCTTGCACGTTGATCAAATAATAATATTAATTAAACAAATAATATTAAATAAATAATAATAATAAATAAATAATATTAAATAAATAATAATAATTAAACAAATAATAATAATTAAACAAATAATAATTAAACAAATAATATTAAACAAATAATAACAAACAAATAATAATTAAACAAATAATATTAAACAAATAATAACAAATAGTATTAAACAAATATTAATAAACAAATAATAATTAAACAAATAATATTAAACAAATAATAATTAAACAAATAATAATTAAACAAATAATATTAAACAAATAATAATTAAACAAATAATATTAAACAAATAATAATTAAACAAATACTATTAAACAAATATTAATAAACAAATAATAATTAAATAAATAATATTAAACAAATAATAATTAAACAAATAATATTAAACAAATGTTAATAAACAAATAATAATTAAACAAATAATATTAAACAAATATTAATAAACAAATAATAATTAAACAAATAATTATAATTAAACAAATAACAAAAACAAAAATAATAAACATGAACCAAAGCGCCCCGCTTTGGCCTCGGCGCGGGGCTTTGGTTCTTCAATCTGAAGAACAGATCCAGGATCTGATCACATGTAACGAACCAACAAATCACAATCGACATGTAACGAACCAGGAAACGATTAAGGGTTTTAGAACGCACCTGTTAGCGGTTGAAAGCTCGAAATATCTTCGAATCCGGCTCGAGTGTGTGAGGATTGCACCTATGTGTGTGTTTTTGGTGTTTGGATGAAGTGGGGGGGGGGAGGATGCCCCGCTTCAGTGTATAACGAGGGACCAAAGCGCCCCGCTATGGCCATAGCGCGGCGCTTTGGACCCAAAACGCTGCGTTATGCCATAGCGGGGCGTTTTGGGCATTTTTTAAATTTTTTAAAATTGTTTTTAATTCACAAACGCGTCGATAAATAGTCTAAATTTTCCGTTTTTTCCATTATACATCATTTTTTAATATAAATGGACTATACTGTAAGTTCCGGATCAAATCGGTTACGTGTGATGTCTTATTCCGTTATCTCGTATCATTTAGGTTTGAAAGCACAAGTACTCCTGTGAGAAGTTATCAGCCGCCTACCGTACATGAACATGACGTATTTTATCATTAATTGTAGTATTATGATGTATATTGTCATTTCGGGTCGTACAAGTGCGTATTGAACCTGATTGGGTCGTGTCGGTGACATTCGGTTTTTAACGTGATGTAACGCGTATATTGAACAAACATAAACGTGATTATTATTAAACACATTTAAGATACATCGTGAACATATGGGGTTACATTAAGGTCAGGGGCACGATACGTAAGCATTTCGTACGTGTTGATCTGATCCCTGTATAATGTATGCCAGGCTGCTGCGCGCTCTGTTCTGTTCGCTGTCCAGAGTAGGTTTGGGGGAGGCATTGGATAACAACCTCCAAGCTCTACATGTATGAAATGCCCATTGTCGACGAACACAACCGCAACTACCAGGTGAGGTTCCTCAGCTTCGTTTGGCCCGCCCAACAGAGGGAAAATTGTATCGCTCCCACGAATGTCGAAGGTGTGAACAATCACACCGTATCGTTGGGCAATAAGAAACCCCGTCTCAGGCATCGACATGTAATTTTCGATACCTGCTCGTCCCACCCCCTTGAAATCGATCCGTTTAACCAGCGCATCATAATGTCCTATGTTTTCCGGACCGAAAACCTGCCTCCAAAGCGATTCGTTCATACGTAACTCCTTTAGAAGTTGTTCCCGGATCTTCAAATATGAATTTTGTTTCACTCCTAACCCAACAGCCACCGATCGAAATCCACAATGACCATCTGGTTTCACGTCCTTTATTCTAACGATGTATGGATGGATCACTTTGGGAATCTGAGATGCGTAGTTGCGGATCGCTATATCCGTCTTAGGACCGAGCTTGATATTCGGGAAATCAGGGTGTAGGTTGAGCGGTTTGGTATTCTTTTCTCTTCTAGAATCTTCGGCTGATATGTACGAGCTGTGACGGGGAAGATCGTCTGAGGCATCGACCCAAGTTTCTTCTGACGGAATGTAAGAGCTTTGTCTAGCGGTTTCAACCTTTCTTTCTTCCTACGTTTTCAATGTCGGGCGACCACGAGTTTTCTTCAGAACAGCAGGAGGTTTTTTGTTATTGTTCCCTGGATTGAGGATTTGTTGAAACTTTTCAAAGAAGATCCTTTTCACTTGAGGGGGTGTTGGATCGATCTGTTTTTTCAATTTTTCAAATTCCGCGTCTACATCGATATCCTCTATGTTATTCCTTGCAGGCTTGAAGTCAAGCTTCTTCCAAAACACGTCTATGTGTGTGATCCGGATTTGCTGACCTGTGGATGAAAACAAATTAGGTGGCAAAATCATAACGAGAAAGGTCAAAAATATTAATTACCTTTATTTTCCAACTTTTTCAAACGACAGGCACATGGCAAACCACAGCTGGTAAAAAGTTGGCAACCACAGCTTGCACCGTAGGCTCTCAACCCGTCTTCCTTACGTTTTAGTTCCATACTCAAAAGCTCAATCGCATATTATAACAACCCTCGGTAAAACCGACATCCTCATAATATTTCTGACACTCTAATATATATTGTAAATATATCAACTTGTCTTTATATGCACCCCGTATGTGAAAACCGAGCCCCAAGATAGATTATACTATATAAAATAAATAAAAAACAATAATTATTAAGCTGAGGCGGGCCGCGTAGGGCCTCACCTCAAGCTTAAGCGGGCCGCGCGAGTGTGTACCAGGATATCGCCAAAACCCTTAGTTGATGCGGGCCGCGTACATGTTTGGGGAAGTGAAGGCGGGCCGCGAGCGTCCTGATTTGTGGCATGACCCGGAGCCGACACGTGTCAACACCGTGTCAAGTCTAGTGATGAGTGGGCCAAGCTACGCCGTTGACTTCATTTGACGCGGGCCGCGTGAACCCGGCCCAAATCCCACGCGGGCCGCGAGAAACCCCAGATCAGATCCTATAAATAGCACGCATCGGCTTCATTCGACGATCGCTCAAATCTTTCTTTCTTTCTAAATTTCTGAAGTAGTATACACTATACCCGGGCATTATACCCCCTAAAATAGCGAGGTTCTGCTACGATGTAAGTATTATAACCCCTGGAGACGTATTAGATACGCTGCCCGATTGATCTAGGGTTCCGTAACGGCTGTCGTGGTTCTGCCCGACGTAGTCGTTGGAATGCCGTCTCGGGGAGGGTATTACTAATGTTAAAATGGGTTATTATACTAACACACGTGCATTTGTGTAATTTATAGATTATCTCCAGGAAACCCTTACGAAAAACCTAAAACAGCAATGTGAGTAATCTCCTTTTTATTAACTGTTTTTACAAAACCTTAAATACCTTTTCATGCAAATGACAGTTATTGAGTATTTGTAAAGAATACAATTATAGTGGGTATGTTGGGGTTTTGTATACAAAATTGGTTACTGGCGTGGTAACATCCCATATGTTGAGTATGACCGTACCACTGATGTTAATTGTGATGTCTTAGATACAAATGTAATTGCGGATGTGCCCTCAATACTGCAAATTGGTTTTTACTTAAACTTGATTAAATTGGGATTCACTCACCAGTATTTCCCACTGACAAAATGTTTTTAAAACGCGTTTCAGGTAACAATATGTGAAAGCCAAATAGAAGCCAGCTGGACAGCACTGAAGGCTTGGAAAAGTGGCAATAAAGTTACCTAAGAATAAAATGGATGTTTTTATTAAATAAATAGGATGTATTCCTATGAAACGTGTGTATTGAAAACTTGGGTTTTTACCCATATGTTTAATGTTATAAAATGTGGTGGTTTACTCTGATTAAAATATTTCCTAACTACGATCCTGATGAAAATTTCCGCTGCCAAATTGGATAAATAAAATGTGATACCACCGAAACTGGCTCACGGCCGCCCGTTCCCGGGAGATAGGGATCGGGGGCTGTGACAGAAGGTGGTATCAGAGCTATGCCACTGATTGAGCCACAGAAGTGTTCTGCTGACATCAAAATTTAAAGTGTTAGGAAATAAATTATGGAAATACGTGTATAATTGTATTTCTTGCTATGTGTTATCTGACTATTTGTTAGTTTACAGTATGAGCGACCAAGGACCTTCTGACGCCTATCGTCAACTGTCTGGTTCGCCTAGGAGCGAAGGCACCTCCTCTTCTCAGCCTGCCCTCTCAGGGTATTCTGCTGACACAAAAGAAGGGATCTTTGTGTTTAAGGCTCAGTCTGAAGAGCCATTTCCTCAGAAAAAGAGGGGATGGTTCAGTAGGGGAGCGCACGAGCGTAGGAAAAGAATGAAAAAGTTGCAGGAACAGCGAGTGTTAGCCGCAGCAAAAAGAGAAACTGATGCTTATAATCAGGATATGCTCAATAGGGGTATCGCTAATATCCATATTTTAGCAACCACTGCTGCTGACCCAAACCTGGAACAAATGCTAGCATCACAACCACAAAATCCTGATCAACCCATGGAAATAGAAGACCAGATAGAAATACCTGAGTACAACCCGGAGGAGATACCTAGGGTACCTGCACCTGATCCTCTAGACCCAAATAATTACGACCCCTGGTGGGACGATGTTAGGGACTACGTGCAACAAAACCCAATTCAGGAAAATGTGCCAATACCCAACTTAGGAGCTTATCCAGGGTTAGATCCTCAAGATCCCTACAATATTAGTGACACATATGTTAGGGAAATTTTAGAAAATCCATACCCGTACCAAGCCCCTATGCCTCCGTATCAGGAACCCGTACCTCAGTTTCCAAACCCAGTCCTAGAACCTGCACCCCCAATGAGTGCAGAAAATGTCCAGGAACTTAGGACTTTTGGGGAATAAATTTTAGAAAGCAGTGATCGTATGCGACAGGTGGGAGAACGCCTCGTATGGAAATACGATGAGCGTAATATGGATTTTTGGATGAATCCATATCAGTGAAGGTGATGGTAGAAACAGTAATAATAATAATAATATAATAATATATGTGTGTATGTGTTAGAAAAAAAAAACTACGGATGCATACTATTAGTATTGTAGCTTTACATTTCAGTCGGTACTGTAATTTTTATTTCTGTACTGGTGTGTACTGATGCATACTATATAAAAAGAGTAAAAGTCGCAATGCTCGACGCTTTTGGTTAAAAAGTGCGTGTCATGTGATTGGCTATATATAAATATTATTTGTGATAATAATATTTGGTAAATGTCTAAAATTCAGATGGCCGACGCGGGAAATCAAGAAAATCTGAATAACGATAACCAGAGTAACATTAACGTGGTTAATGAGAATTCGGACAATAATAACAACGGAAATCAAATGGATAATAGTGCCGTTCAGCATATTGTGGCACAGGGAATTATAGATGCGATGCCATTTATTATTCAAACAGTTCAGGAAGCAAATAATAAAAGTAAGCATAGCAGTAAGCGACCAACTGAACTAGAAAACAGCGTGAACAATGGACCCATACTTCAAGCACCCGTTCCCAAAAGGAGAAGAACCATGCCACATGGTTGTTCTTACAAAGAATTCTGGTCCTGCAAACCAATAGAATTCTCGGGCAATGAAGGACCCATTGCAGCTCTACGCTGGATAGAGAAAACTGAGGCAGTTCTGAAAATAAGCAAATGTGCTGAAGAAGATAAAATAATGTTTGCTTCAAATCTGTTTAAAAATGCAGCCTTAGAATGGTGGAACACTATCCTCCAGTCAAGAGGAAGTGATAGAATTTATAACATGGAATGGGAGGAATTCAAGAACATGGTAGAAAGGAAATTCTGCCCTCCCAATGAAAAAGAACAGATAGCAAATAAGTTTCTGAATCTAAGAATGACCGGGGTAGATAGTAAGGGTTACACTACCACATTCTTTGAATATGCTAGGATAGTACCTACCCTTGCATCACCTGAACCAGTGTTAATCTCCCGTTACATCTGGGGATTAATTGGAGAAATTAGACATGTAGTCAAGGCAGCTAGACCCCAAACCATAGAGGAAGCTGTAGAACTAGCTAATACCTTGACAGATGAGTTAATCCGTACTAGAGAAGAAGATCAGAGGAGAAACCTAACCCAAAGGCTTACTCAAGAATTCCGTTCTGGGAATTCCAATCGTAAGAATGTAGGTTCTACCTCTGCACCCTACTGCAAAGCCTGCAGAAAGAAGCATTCTGGAAGATGCTCTACTTACTGTAATTTTTGCAAGGCCCCAGGACACAAGGAAGAGAATTGCAAGAAGAAATCCAGTAATGGAATGTGTTTCAATTGTGGGGAAAAAGGTCACATTAGGACAAACTGTCCGAAATTGGCTCCAGCTGCAACCAACAAAAATCCTAAAAATGCCAGAGCATTCGTGCTAACTACAGAGGAAGCCAGGATGATTCCAGACGTCATTGCTGGTACGTTTTTAGTTAATGATATTTTTGCTAAAGTATTATTTGACTCTGGTGCAAACCAAAGTTTTATTAATACTTCGTTTTGCAAACTCCTAAATCAATCATTAACTAAACTACCACAAGAATGTCTAGTGGAAACCGCAAATGGAGAAACTGTTAAGATTTCTGAAATCTTGCAGGAAGCAAGAATAGAAATTTTTAATCAAAAATTTATGGCAAACCTTTACCCAATGAATCTGGTTGGATTTGATGTAGTATTAGGAATGGATTGGTTAATAGCCAATAAAGCCAGTATTTTATGTGATCAAAAGACAATTCAATTAAAATCACCAAGAGGTGAAAAGATCTCAATTAAAGGAGATAAACCTTTTAGATCCACTAAATTAATTTCTGTGATGAAAACTGCAAGTTGTATAAGAAAAGGATCTATAGTGTATTTGATTTCAATAATCACTAACACTAAAGGAAAAGAAGTAAAAGATATCCCAGTAGTATCCCAATTTTCAGATATCTTTCCAGAAGAATTGCCAGGACTACCGCCAGACAGGGAAGTTGAATTCAGAATTCATCTGTTACCCGGAACAGCACCGATTGCCAAAGCACCTTACCGTTTAGCACCCGCTGAAATGCAAGAACTGAAGAAACAACTAGACGAGTTGTTAGAGAAGGGATTTATACAGCCAAGCTCATCGCCATGGGGAGCACCGATTTTATTTGTTAAAAAGAAGGACGGATCAATGCGTATGTGCATCGACTACCGTGAATTGAACAAAGTCACGATTAAGAATCGGTACCCATTACCGAGGATCGATGATTTGTTTGATCAACTTCAAGGAGCTCGATTTTTCTCTAAAATCGATTTAAGATCAGGATATCATCAATTAAAGGTACAGGAAGAGGATATTCCTAAAACCGCATTCAGAACAAGGTATGGTCATTATGAATTTACTGTCATGCCATTTGGTTTAACCAATGCCCCAGCCGCATTTATGGACATGATGAACCGAATATGTAAGCCATATTTGGATAAATTCATAGTTGTCTTCATAGATGATATTCTAATTTACTCTAAAAGTAAAGATGAGCATGCAAAACACTTGCATTTACTTTTAAGTTTATTGAGAAAAGAAAAGCTTTATGCTAAGTTTTCAAAGTGCGAGTTTTGGTTAGAACAGGTACAATTTCTCGGACATTTAGTTAACCATGAAGGAATTCATGTAGATCCAACGAAAATCGAGGCAATTACCAAATGGAAAACCCCAGAATCACCAACTGAAGTTAGAAGTTTCTTAGGATTGGCCGGTTATTATAGAAGATTTATTCGAGATTTTTCTAGAATAGCCATTCCTTTAACTAAGCTAACCTGTAAATCTGTTAAGTTTGAATGGGGACCAAAACAAGAAGAAGCCTTTAGAATCCTTAAGCAAAGATTAACCCATACACCCATACTAGCATTACCAGAAGGAACTGAAGACTTTGTAGTCTTTTGTGACGCTTCTAAATTAGGTTATGGATGCGTATTGATGCAACGTCAAAAGGTTATAGCTTATGCATCTAGACGGCTTAAGAGTCATGAAGGAAATTATTCAACCCATGATTTGGAATTAGGAGCCATAATTTTTGCCCTTAAGATTTGGAGACATTATCTTTATGGTAGTAAGTTTACCATATTCACAGATCATAAGAGTTAAGATATGTCTTCGGGCAAAAAGAGTTGAATATGAGACAGAGACGCTGGATAGAATTGCTTAGTGATTATGATTGTGATATCCAGTATCATGCAGGAAAAGCCAATGTGGTGGCTGATGCTTTAAGTCGAAAATATCACGAAAAACCAAAAAGGGTACGTTCTCTTAAATTAAATCTACAAGTAGATTTAAACAATCAAATTAGAAAAGCACAAGAATCAGTAATCAAGGAAGATACTGAAAAGTTAAAGGGAATGATTAAGGAATTAGAACAAGGAACGGATGGAATTTGGAGGTTCCATAAAAAGAGAATGTGGATACCTAAATTAGGAAATTTACGTCACCGTATATTAGAAGAAGCCCATAAGTCTAAATATACGATGCATCCAGGAAGTGATAAAATGTACCAGGATTTAAGGAAAAATTTCTGGTGGATAGGAATGAAAAAGGACGTAGCAGCTTATGTTTCTAAATGTTTAACTTGCTCACAAGTTAAAGCTGAACATCAGAAACCCTCAGGATTGTTACAACAATTAGAAATACCAGTTTGGAAATGGGAATGGATAACAATGGATTTTGTTACCAAATTGCCTAAAACAAGGAAAGGTAATGATACAATCTGGGTGATTGTAGATAGATTAACCAAGTCAGCTCATTTCTTACCAATGAAGGAAACCTTTAGTATGGAACAATTAGCCAAATTATATGTAAATAAAATTGTTTCATTACATGGCATTCCTTTATCAATTGTTTCTGATAGAGATAGCCGTTTTACTTCTCATTTTTGGTCAAGTTTCCAAAAAGCAATGGGAACCAGGTTAAATCTAAGCACAGCTTATCATCCTCAAACGGACGGACAAAGCGAAAGGACAATTCAGACAATGGAGGACATGCTTAGAGCTTGTGTAATTGATTTTGGAGGTAACTGGGACGAACACTTACCTTTAATAGAATTTTCTTATAATAACAGTTATCACACAAGTATCAATGCTGCACCATTCGAAGCACTTTATGGACGAAAGTGCAGAACCCCAGTCTGTTGGGCAGAAATTGGGGAAAAACAATTATCTGGACCTGAGATAGTACAAGAAACAACTGATAAAATCATTCAAGTCAAGGAACGACTGAAAACAGCACGTGATCGCCAAAAGAGCTATGCTGATAACAGACGCAAACCATTAGAATTTCAAGTGGGAGATAAAGTGTTATTGAAAGTCTCTCCCTGGAAAGGAGTGGTAAGATTCATCAAAAGAGGAAAGCTTAGTCCCAGGTATATTGGACCTTTTGAAATTATCCGAAGAATAGGACCTGTAGCTTATCAGCTACGACTGCCAGAGGAAATGGCAGGAATACATGATGTGTTTCATGTATCCAATCTTAAAAAGTGTTTAGCTAATGAATCACTCGTAGTACCTCTTAAGGATATAGAGGTTAATGAGCAACTCAAGTTTGTGGAGAAGCCTCTACAAATTGAAGATAGGAAAGTTAAAAATCTCAAGCATAAGAGATTGGTTCTGGTCAAAGTAAAGTGGGACTCCAAAAGAGGACCCGAGTACACGTGGGAGCTTGAATCCGAAATGCAAAAGAAATATCCACACTTGTTCCAGTAGATCTCGAGGACGAGCTCTAAAACAAGGTGGGGAGGATATAACAACCCTCGGTAAAACCGACATCCTCATAATATTTCTGACACTCTAATATATATTGTAAATATATCAACTTGTCTTTATATGCACCCCGTATGTGAAAACCGAGCCCCAAGATAGATTATACTATATAAAATAAATAAAAAACAATAATTATTAAGCTGAGGCGGGCCGCGTAGGGCCTCACCTCAAGCTTAAGCGGGCCGCGCGAGTGTGTACCAGGATATCGCCAAAACCCTTAGTTGATGCGGGCCGCGTACATGTTTGGGGAAGTGAAGGCGGGCCGCGAGCGTCCTGATTTGTGGCATGACCCGGAGCCGACACGTGTCAACACCGTGTCAAGTCTAGTGATGAGTGGGCCAAGCTACGCCGTTGACTTCATTTGACGCGGGCCGCGTGAACCCGGCCCAAATCCCACGCGGGCCGCGAGAAACCCCAGATCAGATCCTATAAATAGCACGCATCGGCTTCATTCGACGACCGCTCAAATCTTTCTTTCTTTCTAAATTTCTGAAGTAGTATACACTATACCCGGGCATTATACCCCCTAAAATAGCGAGGTTCTGCTACGATGTAAGTATTATAACCCCTGGAGACGTATTAGATACGCTGCCCGATTGATCTAGGGTTCCGTAACGGCTGTCGTGGTTCTGCCCGACGTAGTCGTTGGAATGCCGTCTCGGGGAGGGCATTACTAATGTTAAAATGGGTTATTATACTAACACACGTGCATTTGTGTAATTTATAGATTATCTCCAGGAAACCCTTACGAAAAACCTAAAACAGCAATGTGAGTAATCTCCTTTTTATTAACTGTTTTTACAAAACCTTAAATACCTTTTCATGCAAATGACAGTTATTGAGTATTTGTAAAGAATACAATTATAGTGGGTATGTTGGGGTTTTGTATACAAAATTGGTTACTGGCGTGGTAACATCCCATATGTTGAGTATGACCGTACCACTGATGTTAATTGTGATGTCTTGGATACAAATGTAATTGCGGATGTGCCCTCAATACTGCAAATTGGTTTTTACTTAAACTTGATTAAATTGGGATTCACTCACCAGTATTTCCCACTGACAAAATGTTTTTAAAACGCGTTTCAGGTAACAATATGTGAAAGCCAAATAGAAGCCAGCTGGACAGCACTGAAGGCTTGGAAAAGTGGCAATAAAGTTACCTAAGAATAAAATGGATGTTTTTATTAAATAAATAGGATGTATTCCTATGAAACGTGTGTATTGAAAACTTGGGTTTTTACCCATATGTTTAATGTTATAAAATGTGGTGGTTTACTCTGATTAAAATATTTCCTAACTACGATCCTGATGAAAATTTCCGCTGCCAAATTGGATAAATAAAATGTGATACCACCGAAACTGGCTCACGGCCGCCCGTTCCCGGGAGATAGGGATCGGGGGCTGTGACACATATATTGAAACCTTTCTGAGAATATATGCAAGCATGGGCTGCTTCTTGTGGTGCGTCATCACTTTTCGGAGGTTTGTTTCAAAGCTACTTCTAATCTCGGCGTATTGTCTATCAACAACATGATCAACATACAGTACAAGTTTATCCAGTGTGTTGCGATGACTTGGAAAGTGACTTTTTAATGTTGCATGCATGCCCTCAACCCTGTTGGTCGTAGTTTGGTGAAAGTTGATAGTTTGGTTAATCCAGCAAGATACAAACTTTTCACGGTACGGATCCAACCAGGATTTCTTCAAATAATCAAAAACCTCTACAATTAAAAAACGTAAATAGTCAGTTTTTGTTATTATATAAAATTTGAACATAATTATGTAAGAAATACTCACGTTCACAGTCAGCTTCTTTCAACTGTGCTTCAAGGTTTTCCAAGTTATACCTGTATATTTTCTCGGTCGTAGACTCGCACAATGTCCAAAATGTACGTACGAATTCTTTCCACTCCTTGTCAGAGAATTTCTTCTTGCTGTTCTTATTAATATTTTGTTGAATATGGAACCGACAAAGATACTTATGCGCTTTTGGAAAAACTTGTTCACACGCGTTCATTAGCGCAAAATCCCTGTCTGTTAAAATCACGCGTGGTTCCATACATCCTGCCAGCATAGACTTGATCCTCTGCAACACCCGTAGGTAGTTCTCTGACTTCTCAGCGGAAATTACCGCACAAGCAGCCGTAAACGATTTGTTTGTCGACGTCATGCCTACGACCTGAACAAATGGCAGGTTGTACATGTTCGTTTTGTATGTGGCGTCAATCAATAGCACATGCGGGAAGGCACACCACATAGTGAATGATTTTTCGTGAACAAAGAAGACGTCTTCAACTTCGTTCGATATCTCATTCGTGCGCATGTAATAAGTGTAATTTTTTTCGATAAGAATGTTTTCAAGTTTTTGCATCGGAGACTTACCGACATTTTTTTCGGCGTTGATCTTCTGAACAACGTTGTGTATATCTTTCGGAATAAGCTTTCTAGCCGGATTGTTTTTTGTCAGCGTTCGCCAGATACTTTGGTTGGGAATATCTTGCTCTGCCAACTCCTTAACCAGTTTTTTGTCCTCCGAAGAAAGCCTTCTCGCATACGCGTGACCCTCGAAGTTTTCAATAGGAGTGTGGTTATGCTTCACCTTCGTCACCTCGATCCTCCAAACACTTCCGGATGATTCCGAAAACCCGATCATCTCGAACGGGCAGCCTATTTTCTTGCTACCCGTTTTCCTCTGTGTAGCTATACTCTTATGCTCCCCACCAAAAGTACATTGAAACCAAATCTTGTAATTCTCTCCTCTTTTATTCGACCTCTTAGTCACAATGAGGTAACCATTGTCTTTTGTCGTGTCTTGTACCCAACGCACCAACTCTTTACGTGACGAAAAGGTCTGCGTTGTATCAAACGAAAATGTAACCGGGTAACAACCTTCCTCGTCAACAGACACATCCTCCGGCTCACCATCGTCACCGAGGTTCGAATACACTTGATGTTCAAAGCTCTGTTCACAACCGTAACTCTGGTTTGGATAACACTCCTGCTGTACAAAGCTTTGCTCGCCACCGTAACCGAAATTCGAATAACCTTGTAAGCTCTGTTGACAACCGTAACTGTCGTTTGGATAACACTCCTGCTGTACAAAGCTATAGTCGCCACCGTAACCGAAATTCGAATAACCTTGTTGTGCGTAAGGGTCCTCCACAGGGGTATTCAAATCCAGCTACAACCTCTGTCTCCCTCAAGTTGGACGACACCGGTTTCTCAAACGAGTCAGAAATAGCGGTCCCCTCGTAAGAATCAGGAACAACTGACTCGTCAGAATATTGACCGAAAAGATAGTTACTTAACCACGACATCGTTTTTTCAAAAAATGTAACTAATAGAGCAAAGAAATCAACAAACAACAACACACTCGAATACCCTCGAATGCTAAATGTTCTCTGCATGCAGGTTTAAATAATGAAAATTTGGGGTCGAAGCGCCGCGCTTTGGCCATAGCGCGACGCTTAGGGTTCACGGGGCACTGCAACCTCGTATCACTTTATGTCTCTGCAACCTCGTACGCCTTTACGTCAGTCAAATCAACTTTTGTCAACCAAAGCGCCCCGCTATGGCCATAGCGCGGCGCTTTGGGGTGTGAAAATAATTTTCCACGTGTGAGAATAGCATGACCCTAAAGGAAACTCATTCCAAGTAATCTTGTTGTACATAGGCTATACCTAGCCATCAGCTACTCTAACAAGTACAACATGAAAATACAACATATTTCTAATGTATATACATGTTTCTAAAGGTTCTAAACTTCTAATGTATATACAACAACATGTTTCTAAAGAGGTTAAGCTATTTTAAAAATACTCTTAAAAATAAGAAGTGTACAAAGACACAATGAATCGTACAAGATGACACAATGTCAAGGAAAAAAGACACAATGATGCAAATATAGAAAAGAGACAATAATATATAAAATACACAATGATAATAGACAAAAATTTTAAAATCTACAACCTATTAATCCAAAAGTGAAAACCTAAAATCTCACATCATAGAGTTTGACGAGACGGTTCCAATGCCGCCAGAATGAGGTCAATCGAAGTCCGTTTAATACCCTTTGTACGACTTCTTAATTTTAGAAATCTTTGTATTTGATCCTAAACCGTTTCTCAAGACGTGCGAGTTTGCCGTTAAAAAAGAGTTTTTATTACAATAAAGAGTATTAACCACCTCTTAAAACTTCCAACAAACATGTTGGATTTCAGACTGTGGGGTATGGTGGGGTTTGGGTTGGGGCATCGGTTGACACGTGTAATTTCAAAACTCAAGTCTTCAACCCACTTTGAAGGGGGTATGGTGGGCGTGGCTTGGCTGGCGTGGCCAAGCCACATCAGCTTTTTTTTTAATATATATATATATATATATAACCAAAAACTACATAAACATACAACATAATTATTAAAATGAACTTACAAAATAATTATCAAAATAAAAACTATCATTCTTTGTCGTCTTCGTCGGTTTCGAACCCAGGAATCGTTGAAACATGTTCCACCAAATCAGATCGAAGGTTGTGATGTATATCCCTTGACTTTATAAAAAATTCATTTGCCGCTTTATCTTCATCTGTTACGTTACCTGGTTGGGGGTCATCATCATCATAGTAGGTTACGACCGCTCTACCTTCATCCTCCAAAATCATGTTGTGAAGAATGATACATGTGTACATCACGTTTCCAATCTGATCCTTGTCCCATAGTCGACAAGGCATTGCCAATATTGGCGATCGTTTGTAGAAATATTTCCGCACCATTGTTAGATGATGATGACGATTCACCATAACTTGAAGAACTCATGGCAAGATTGTGTTTTATTTGTTTGATATTGTGTGAGAAAAATGTTAAATGTGGTAAGGTATTTATAAAGGGATTTTTTTTTTTAAAAGTAGCCCCCAATGGCTAGTTTGAATGGGCCATTCACAACCCGCCATGTCAGCTTGCTCCCCCGCCCCACGTCCGGCTTGAAACCCAAGCCTCAAGGGCCACGCCCCAACCCAAACCCACCCAGAATGATGGCTTGGACATTTTCCCCCAACCCAAGCCGCTCAGTTAAATGTCATCAATCCTTGCTAAATTTGCCAAAACCACACTTTTAAAACACTTTTCTCTCTAGAGTCTAGAACTCTCCTTGATTTTTTACCCAAAAAACTCTCCTTGATTTTTGTTAAATAAAGAAATGTTCGACCTTTGCCAACACACTTATTTATTGTATATATCTTTAGTTTTTTGAAAATATATATCTTTAGTTAAAGCTCACTTTTGGTCCCCTCAACTTCACTCTCATAATTTATTTAACGCCCATCTTGGCCACTTGGTTCAGTCAATTTTGAAACCAATATATAAAAGAAAATTCTCATTTATTAAAATAATAATAAATAATAATTCTCTCAAATATAATACTCACACTATTTATGAATACTATTAATAATCATGGGAAAGTATAAGAAAAACAGAAAGAAAGTTTAGCCAAAGCCCAAAGGTGATAGGTTTGATGAGTAGATGGTAAAAAGTCATCAAGTTATATAAGCTTAAACAGAAAAAAAAAAGTAATTTTATGTTATAATAAAAAGGCTAAACATTAATATGAGGAGACTTTTGCCTAACACTTTAATAAGACCTTTGTGGGCTACTTGCTGGTTGCTATGTGAGGTCAATGGAAAGTTCAAACACAAAGCATTTTGACTGGTCATAGTCAAAGAGGTCATTACTCTAGGAGAAACATCAACTTCTGCCATATCAGGTTTATATAGACCAGCTAATTATACCAATCTTTGAGAAATAGGTTGGTTTGGCTAATATTTATTTGTCAAATAATTTCGTTTGGGTTACTTAAATTATACAAGATGTCAAAATGAGTTAAAATGGGTCTCAATTAGCCGGCATCTATCGCGTGCCACCACCATCACCACTGATGGCGCCACCTCTGCTCTTGTTGCCGCTGCCACTAGCCACCATGAAAACAATATGGGGGCAAGGGTGATCCCATTTTGATACTTTTTTTTTTCAAGTAAATTACGTTTTGATCTCTATGGTTTTGTGGTTATTACTATATTTTACAAAATTCAAATGTCTTGCAATTTTTATACCAAGGTCTCTATTTTATTGCGGTTTTGATCTACCACACTAACTCCATTCATCTTATAATCAAGGGACATTTACATATTTACCTAACTCTTCGTTTATGTTAATTTTAGATATAAACACACCAAATAATAAAATATGTTAAAGAGTAAAGTACAATTACAGTCCCTGGGGTTTATACCCAATCAAATGTTCGGTCCTCATTTAAAAAGAACGAACACTCCGGTCCTTTGGTTGTCGATTGCTCGCAATCAAGTCCTTCTCACTAACTGACCGTTTGTAATTCAGTGAAAAGACTAAAATACCACCATAACTTTACTTACAATTTCAGTCCCTGTTGCTGGTATATTTCATAATTTCCTTCCATATTTAAAAGTTTTTCCTAATCTAGTAATAAACCACCATTAGCCATTAATTAATCAGCAATATCAAGGTAGTAACACAAGAACAACAACAACAAGATATCAACACAAGTAACCAGAACTAGAAATCAGTTAACTTGAACTGGTTTTGACTTTTTAGAGTTGGGTTGGGTTTGACTTTTTGCCCTTCAACCTTACTAGTTTAAATTGTTAACAACAACAACAACAAGATATCAACACATGTAACCAGAATTGGAATGCAATTTATATCTTGAACTGGATTTAACTATTTGGAGTTGGGTTGGGTTTGACTTTTTGCCCTTCAACCTGTTTGACCTTTAGCAGTTTAAATTAATTTGAGTTTTAGAACTTGAATTGGTTTCACCTTCACAACACAAGTAACCAAATTTGAAACATGTATGACTTTTGAACTTTACATGGTTTTTACTTATAGAACTTCAAATGGGTTTGACTTCTAGAACACCAAAACTGTTTTGACCTTTGTTTACTCAACATAGTTAACATGGTTTTGACCTCTGTTTTGTTGCCTCATGTTTGAACATCAAAAGACCTTTGTTTAGTCAAACATGTTTCAACATCCAAACTCAACATGTATTTAAATGAGTAAAACCAATACATGTATCTACTGTCAAATACTACTTCATTCAAATACATGTATTCACTTAATTGAACAAACAAGTTATCTGAAACTAAACATGTTCATTCAAATGACTAAAACTGTCGCAACCCCCGTCCCCTAATTACCCGGGAACGGGCGGCCGCGACCAGTTTCAGTGGTATCGGTGTTTATCAATTTGGCAGCGGAATTTACATCAGGACCGTAGTTAGTAAATATTTTATCAGAGTAAAATACAACGCTTTTATAATATTAAACACATGGGAAAATCACAAATTTCAAGTACACACATTTTTATAGGGATAAACCCTATTTTATTTAAATAAAACATCTCTTTATTTTAGGTAACTTTTTAGCCACTTTTCCAAGCCTTCAGTGCTGTCCAGCTGGCTTCTATTTGGCTTTCACATTTTTTTACCTGAAACGCGTTTAAAAACATTTTGTCAGTGGGAAATACAGGTGAGTGAATCCCAGTTCAATCAAGATAAGTAAAACCGTTTTACAGTATTGAGGGCGGTCGCGCAATTACATTTATTTCCATCTACTTTAATTACCACCCAAGGTACTGTCAACCCGACTTGTGGTCATGTTACTACTCACAATGTAGTAACAAATTTTGTATACAAAACCCCAACATACCGACGATAATTGTAGAATACAAATACTCAATCACTGTTTAATATAATGTTAATTATTTGAGGTTTTGTAAAAACAGTTTACAAAAAGGATATTACTCACAAAAAGAGGATTACTCACATTGTTGTCTTAGGGTTTTCCTTAAGGATTTCCTGGTGATTATCTATTAATTACACAAATGCACACGCGTTAGTATAATAACCCAATATTTACATTCGTAATACCCTCCCCGAGATGACATTCCAACGACTACGTCGGGCAGAACCACGACAACCATTACGGAACCCTAGATCAATCGGGCAGCGTATCTAATACGTAACCGGGGTTATGATACTTACAACGAGGCAGGGCTTCGCTAATTAGGGGGGTATAATGCCCGGGTATAGTGCCTACTATAGAGAAATTAGAGAGAGAATTGTGTTGAACGATTTGGAATGAGAGCCGAGACTCTCAATTTATAGGCTGATCAGACAGGGTGTCGCGCCCCGCGACGGAGACAGTAGGGGGGGGGTTCGCGTAACGTGGCGTAGGGGTGTAGGGCGTAGGCTTGCTGATTCGCTGAACTAGGCTTGACATGGGGCTGCCACGTGGCAGCTCAGGGTGCCTCCTCGTAGCCAGGCTGTCGCGCTACGCGACGGGTGTGGCTAGGGGCGTCGCGCTACGCGAGCACCTCTAAAGTTTTGTTTTTATTTTATTTTAATTATATGAAGGTATTCAGGTCCATTTTTCGTATACGGGATGTATTTTAGGACGTATAAGGACATTCTAAATATTTTAGGGGTGTCGGAAGTATTTTAGGAGGGTTGTTATATCCTCCCCACCTTGTTTTAGAACTCGTCCTCGAGGTCTACTGGAACAGGTGTGGATATTTCCTTTGCATTTCTGATTCAAGCTCCCATGTATACTCTGGTCCTCTTTTGGAACCCCATTTCACTTTGGCTAGAACTAATATCTTGTGTTTTAGATTCTTGACTTTCATGTCTTCAATTTGTAGAGGTCTTTCCACAAACTTGAGTTTTTCATTTACCTCTATGTCCTTAAGAGGCGCTATCAGTGATTCATCAGCTAAGCATTTCTTGAGATTACATACATGAAATACATCATGTATTCCTGCCATTTCCTCTGGCAGTTGTAGCTGATAGGCTACAGGTCCTATTCTTCTAATAATCTCAAAAGGTCCAACATACCTAAGGCTTAGCTAGGGGTGTGCACGGTTCGGCTCGGTTCGGTTTTGAGCCGTAACCGTAACCGATATGATCGGTCATTACACATCCTTAACCGATCGGTTCGGTTATTTCAGTTTCGGATAATTCGGTTAATTTTCGGTTACGGTTCGGTTACGGTTAAATAACCGTTTTTTTATTTTTTTAATTTTTCAATTTTTATTTTTTATTTTTTTTATAGTTTGTGTAAGTTGTTGTTGACTTGTTGGGAAGGTAATTAAAAAAACTAACAGCCCACATGAAAGTTCACATGAAAGTAACAAGGATCTTCATTAACAACTAAAGCATAAACAAAATGCAACTTAAACCATTAACAAGATAGCAGCTAACTAGACAAGCAAATGTTATACAATCCAACATAAGGGTTTAAATCCAACAAAATAGCATCATAATGTTAACCCGAAAATCTAAAGTAGGCACGTGTTACGTGAAGCCACAACAATACAAAAAAGTGGCTAGAGTTTTAAAGTTATCTAAGTTTTAAACCAAAAACGCTAAAAGTTCTACTTCTAGACGTTGTCCCAATCTTCATCTTCATCATCTTCAACAATCGAGTCTTTGGGCGTTTTCTTTCCGGGTATGCAATCTACAAAAGCGCACATAAATAATTAATATTTAAGTAAAAATAAGAACATGTAAATTAAAAGTGTTATTACCAATTTCCATATTCTCCAAAGCATCAACCAACACCTCTAGTTGTTCACCATGCACATAAAGATCTTGCAAATCTTTTGGTGTAGACCGTAACCAATCTTGGGCACAAATCAATCCCTCTGCAGTTTTAGGAGTAAGAGAGCTCCTATATTTATCAATCACCCTACCACCGGTGCTAAAAGCCGACTCGGATGCAACAGTTGAGATCAGCATTCCTAAAACATGCTTAGCAATTTCAGAGAGAACAGGGAACTTAATCTTATTTGCCTTCCACCAAACTAAAACATCAAATGTTTCCTCTCTTTTTTCCGTTCCATCCCGTAAATAAATTTCTACTTTATGATCATCAAGAACTTCTTCACCTTCCTCCTCTAAATACTTCTTGTAACCATCTTCTAAGTCAACATACCCAACATCATCAACCAAATTACGCGAGGATGACGAAGTACTTTGTCGCTCCTTTGTTTTAGCTACCTTTTGTTTATAATGATCAAACAACTCCATTAATGTTTCTTTCACTAGCTCCTTGATTAGCTTGATTTTTATGGAACCTTTGCCATGTATCAAACTTAAAGAATAACCAAGATAAGACATCTTATTCCGTGGGTCTAAAACAAGTGCCACATACAACAAATGGTTAATATTGTCTAAATTATCCCAATACTTCTCAAACTTTGTGTTCATAGACAAACCCATGGCTCGCTTCTTCTCATCAATACTTAAACACATACTTGCTATACTTGAGTGCATTTTGGAAAGCTCAACAAAAAACCAATTTGCGGTCACATATTTAGACCCCGATATCTTCTTTGTCACATCAAAAAATATCCTCAAAAATTCCATGAATAGCCTAAAACAATAACATCTCAACAATATTATAATACATATACAATAATAAAAGGAACATTAAGTTTCTGTGTTACCAAGTTTTGTTACTATACAAACCCGATTAAAGCAAATGATTGTGGCTAAGTATATTTTTTAGTTTCAACATGAAACCAAAATAAGATCTTACTAAAAAAATAAATTTTAATTTTTAATATTTTTAAATACAACTTGGATCATAAATAGGCTCTATCTCTTTATATATATATATATTACAATAAAAGGTTAAAAGATAATGTACCTCGCATTTTCCCAATCTTCTTCATCGGGTGCCCCCAAAACTCTATCACTTTTTTTTCTTTTCCTTGTACTCGTCTCTTCATCGGCGACTTCACTATGAAAATATGTTCTATAATTGATATCCACATCTTGAAGCCTATTAACAAAAAAACATATAGCATCATAAGATATTAGATAATTAGTATCAGACAAAACAAATAAAATTTTGCGACAAAATATTAAAAAATACCTATCAAATGCTTTTGAAAACTTAAGTGCCGTTTCCAACATTAAGAAAGTTGAATTCCATCGAGTATCCACATCAAGACATGGTTTCCTTTTAGAATCAATCTTTTCGTTCTCAACACAATCTTTGAAGGTTAGAAACCTAGAAGGAGATGATCTTATATATCTTACCGCATTTCGAATCCTAGCTATGGAATCAACTTGTTCTTCTAAACCATCATTGACAACAAGATTTATGATATGAGCATTGCATCTCAAATGCATATATTTTCCATCTAACACGGAATGAGGACCTTTAAGCATTCTTTTTAAAAACTTAATTGCTCCATCATTTGATGAAGCATTATCAACGGTTACCGTAAAAACCCTATCAATGCCCCAATCTTGTAAGCAACGATAAACAAGTTTTCCTATTGTCTCACCCTTATGATTTGCTATTTGACAAAAGTTTAGAATTTTCTTCCTCAAAACCCAATCTTCATCAACCCAATGTGCGGTAAGACACATGTAATTAAAGTTTTGAACGGATGTCCATGTGTCGGTTGTAAGAGATACAGTCTGACCTCTTAAAACTTTTTTTAGTTTCTTTTTCTCTTCTTGGTACACCGACAAGCAAACCCTAGCTATTGTCCATCTAGAAGGAAACTTAAACATAGGATTTAAATCCCATACGAATTCTCTAAATCCCTCATCATCAACTATACTAAACGGTTGATTATCTTTTATGCACATACGAGCAAGAGAGATTTTACATTTTTCTTGGCTAAAAGAATGAGAAGCCAAGCTACCAATGCCTTCCCCCGAACTTTTAGGCTTAAAGCTCAATTTAGATTGTTTTAAATCAACCTTCTTATAAAGTGGTGACTTGTGGCATACTCTCAACAAATGATACCGCAAGGGACTCGTACCATTTGTTTTAGAACCGGCTGCCATCCATTTTAAACAATAACAACATTTTGCTTTCTGAGAAACTTTATCAAATGTAAAATGATCCCACACGAATGATCTTTTACTACCACCTTCATTGTTCTCTTGTTCCGTGTTTTGCTCATCAACACTATCAACTGGTTCGTTCAATGTTTCTTTAGTTACATCAACATCAGGGGTCGCGCTACTCGATTCTTCCATCTACATTTATACAGATTTACAAAACAAATACCCTTATAAGCATTTAAATAGTTAAATTTTTCATTCATATTTGTTTTCCATTCTTTATAACCTGGTAGTTTAAACCTACTGTTAACTTCAAATGTTAACTTCAAATTTGCATAAAAAAAGTCAAAATGAGTTTCATGAATACCTACTGTTAACTTCAAATTTCCATAAAAAATCAAAGTAAATTTCAAGAGCAAATTATACTAGCCAGTAGATATGTTAAATTTAAGAATTTACATCAATAAAATCTCGTACCCTTTTACAACCATATGTATAGAACAGAACAAATTATACCAACCAGTAACTGTATATGAGTTTCAATCGACCTGTTAACCATTTTTATATGAACAGAACATAGACTTACAGTAGAACCGAGATCGTCGAGCAGAGAAGCGACGTCGAGCAGAGAAGCGACGTCGAGCAGAACCGAGATCGTATGAGCAGAGCCGGAAAGTTGGAGCGTCGTCTTCTTTGAGCGGGAGAACAAGAATGATGATACGTATTATGATCTAGGGTTTGAATTGGTTTTCACTTTCATTTGTTTATTAGTATAATGGACCTACAGTTGACATTTGTTTTTTATTAATGTAAAATGGGCTTAGTAACTTGGGTCTAAAAACAATGGGCTTCTTAAAAACTTAGGACTAGATATAAATATAATCACAAAAATATGCATTGGGCCAATCGGTTCGGTTATGGATAAATCGGTTCGGTAAAATGGGCTTAACCGTAACCGGACCGATTTTTTCGGTTATTTAAAAACGGATAACCGAACCGTCGGTTAAGGCTCGGTTCGGTTATTTTCGGTTCGGTAATTTCGGTTATTTCGGTTTCGGTTCGGTTATTTCGGTTATACGCTCACCCCTAGGCTTAGCTTTCCCCTCTTGATGAATCTTACCACTCCTTTCCAAGGTGAAACTTTCAATAACACTTTGTCTCCTACCTGAAATTCCAGTAGCTTTCGTCTGTTATCAGCGTAATTCTTCTGTCGATCACGTGCTGCTTTAAGTCGCTCCTTGAATTGAATGATCTTGCCGGTTGTTTCTTGTACCATTTCTGGTCCAGATAATTGTTTTTCTCCAATTTCAGCCCAACAGACGGGGGTTCGGCATTTTCGTCCATAAAGTGCTTCGAATGGTGCGGCATTGATACTGGTGTGATGACTGTTATTATAAGAAAATTCTATTAACGGTAAGTGATCGTCCCAATTACCTCCGAAATCAATTACACAAGCTCTAAGCATATCTTCCATTGTCTGAATTGTCCTTTCACTTTGTCCGTCCGTTTAAGGATGGTAAGCAGTGCTTAGATTGAGATTGGTTCCCATTGCTTTTTGGAAACTTGTCCAAAAATGAGAGGTAAAACGACTATCTCTATAAGACACAATTGATAAAGGAATTCCATGTAAGGAAACTATTTCATTCACATACAGCTTAGCTAATTGCTCCATACTGAAAGTTTCCTTCATTGGTAGGAAATGAGCCGACTTAGTTAGCCTGTCTACAATCACCCAAATTGTATCATTACCTTTTCTTGTCTTGGATAATTTGGTAACAAAATCCGTTGTTATCAATTCACACTTCCACACCGGCATTTCTAACTGCTGTAATAAACCTGAGGGTTTCTAATGTTCAGCTTTAACTTGTAAACAGGTTAGACACTTAGAAACATATGCTGCTATATCCTTTTCCATTCCTATCCACCAGAAATTTTTCCTTAAGTCTTGATACATTTTATCATTTCCAGGATGCATCGTATACTTAGACTTATGGGCTTCTTCTAATATACGATGGCGTAGGTTTCCTGATTTGGGTATCCACATTCTTTTCTTATGGAATCTCCAAATTCCATCTGTTCCTTGCTCTAATTCCTTAATCATTCCTTTCAATTTCTCAGTATCATCATGGATTATTGATTCTTGTGCTTTTCTAATATGTTCATTTAAATTATAGGATCGTTTACTGACCCAAATGAGTCGATCAGAAGAGTTCTTAGACAGAATCAGAGCGGAATTCATTGATTCAGTCTTCATTCAGCTTGTATGACACTAGAATATCATTAATCTGTCTTGTTTATTGATTTTACAACAGTTTACAGGCTAGAGAGACTTTGACAGTACTTCGGCGTCGGAATCAAGAAGAATACAAACGAAATGACAGCATAGGTATTTATAGGAAGTTGATTTCATGCGAAATCACCAGTTTTACCTAAAAACCTATTTTCTCGTACAACGTGCCTTGGTCTATCATTTCTAAATACAAGACTCGATAGAAGATGAAGTCGACAGACAACTGCACCAACAGACTCCCCCTTGGATGTTGACGAAGTCTTCGGTAAGAGTCTTCATCATGTCAACTCTTCAGTCTTGATCGGTCTTCTCATTCTTTCCAAAATATTCTCCATTGTAAGAATCTTTCAATCTCTATCTTTTTTTTATCAACATCAACACTCCCCCTTGAATGTTGATATCATATTCATCATCTGCATTTTTTCTTGAATGATGATCCAGGATCTAACTCTTGCTCCAACCTCGTCAGACTCCCCCTTTCATCAAGCTGGGATCGCAGTCTGGAATTAGCTATCGCCTTGAGATCGAATCCTGGCTCAGACTCTGCTTAGACTTTCACAGGATCTGAATCATCTCCTGGCTCTTCATAGCAACAGGATCAGAAACCTAGTTTTAACCTGCACAATCCTCAACCACTTGTAAGATAAACAAATTTTTAACATTGATAATCTTCTCAAATTAGTAACATTCAAAATTTTGATTCAAATTAATGAACCATGTAAACATTTCAAGCTTATTTCACATCTCAAACAAATTCTCCCAAACCTCTGTTCATCATGTTTAGCACTTGGAATTTTGAAAATCAGCTCTTCAATATCAGTTGTTGAAAATCTTTTTGAATTTTTTCAAAATTTTATGCTAAAACACACTTAAACTATTTTTGGATTTTTGTGAGTTTGTGTTAGGGAATCATATCAGCTATCGACAAGTTACAAGTACCGTTAAGCTTTTGATTTCATATTCAGAATTAAATAATTCGCTTAGATTGTCGATATACCGATCCTCTTAAATTTTCACACAAATTTCAATCTGTTCAGGATACGAATTTAGTATTTTAAGTTCTTGACTTATACGCGTGTACCATCTCAGAATATACTCCCGTATCCAGACAACTATATTCAGTCTTACAAGTGAGTACACACTAACGATATCTGTAAGGGGTAAATGCGAGGCCATGAGAGCTCAGGTTAGAACTTCCGTTCGTACAAAGAGATGATGGCTCGACTTTTAGGTAGGTCCCCTTTGGAGATCTTTTCTTCAACAGCACTTGATTAACATTTTTCAATGTTTCATCATTTTTTGTACTGAGGGCTGGCTTTATGATTAAAGTTATGCAAAGTATTATACTAGGGCTAAGCTATTGCTTCCGCAAAATCAGAAGTCCGGGTATAATGCCCCAGATATCATCACGTACAAAGACCTAGTATGTCAGAAATAGAGTCTTTCAAACAGAATTTCAGGGGTTACCTATATATCCGAGAGATGTTCCCCACGTAATAAGCAAGTGATTATTTAGGTTTATATCCCGAACAAACTTACTAAGTGTGTAAAAACCTACCGACATATCATCAGCGAGACTGCTTAATGCTTTAAAACTTTACATTTCTTTAGCGTACCGCAACTGTGTAGCTGATGTACTATCATTTTCCCTTTTTCACAAAAAAAAACTCATTTTGAATTTTTCAATGTTTTTGAATTTTTCAAATTTTCAAATTTTCTAAAATTTTCTACTCCCCCTAAAATCAAAATATGTTCCAATTTTGATTTTCTGGGAAAATTTGAAAACAAGCTATACAAACTTGACAAACTGATTTGAATTGCTTTAATTCGCCATCCACTTGGCTTAAACAATCAGAACTCCCCCTGACAACAAACTATTTTCCCATTATGATTTCAAAACACTTAAGTTTGTTTTAATCAAAATGGTTTTTTCAGAAAAATTAGTTTTGTTGTTACCACTTGTAGGTTAGGGGATAAATCCATCACATTGTTTTCTCAATTACTTTGTACAAAAGTTAAATCAAGTACAACTTAATGTCCTTGATAAAACATTTCTCAAGAAAGATGCCGATTCCTGCTCCATGAATACCAACTTGGGAGCTCCGGCAAGTCAGGTTTTTCATTTAAAGAGATCCACCCAAGCCTGACGAACCTTGGGTGTCTTTGAGTGATCGTCACTCGGTTTCTTGTCAATTTTTTGTTTTAAATTTTCGTTTGACAATGATGGAAAACTTGCATCATCCATTGTGTTAACGGAATTATCACCTTTTACCTCAACAAATGGCTCTTCTGGTTTTGGCGAATCAGATTCATCGCCCGAATGTGGCTCCTTTGACTTTGACGAGTCAACCTCATTGCCAGAAGATGGCTCTTTTGTTTTCAAGGAAACAAATTCATTGCCATTCTTCATTGGAACCCGATCCTTTCTGGATTTAGGTTTTCCAAACTTATCAACCTGTGACATGAATAATCTTTCACAGTTTCTTTTATACTCAAAAACCTTGATAAAGATTTTATCCAAAAAATTAACTTTCTTTGATTTTTTTATTAGTTTGATTAGTTAATTTTTCTTTCTTTATCCTCTCTTTTGTCCTCAGATTTGTATCTGATGAATTTGTTTTGCTTGACTTATCATGTTTTGTTGAACAAATCGATTCATCAGAACTTTTATCTGGTTTATCGGTTGTATCCGAGGACAAAATCTTTTCAAGATACTCTCTTGCTTTCTTCCTTTTCTTTCTCAGTCTGTCTTTCTGCCCTTGTGAAAGTTTCACTTTCTGTTCTTTCTCTTTCCGTTCTTTGGGCTTTTCTTCGACTTTGACTGGTTTCTTCATTTGTCCATGAGATTCAGCCTTCGATATTCCCTTTGATCTCACCGAGCAATTTCTTGCAATATGACCTCTGTTTTTTCATTCATAGCATCTCCTTGTCTCAAAACTCTGACTCTGGCAGGTAACAGCAATGTGTCCTTGATAACCACATCTGTAACACACTCTGTTATCATACCATTCTCCTCTTTCAAACCACACACTTAGATCATAACATTGTTTGGCCTTGTGGTAATCTCCTCTTTTGGAAGCTTGATTTGACTTTTGAGCACTATGGTCAAACCTGCACCACTTATTACCAACCTTTTGTGAGTTTTGATTTTCCATTTTTTGTGGTTTTTTATCACGATTGGATGATTGAACTGATGATCTTTTATTTTTGTTTTGAACATTTTCTGAATTTTTAACATTTTGTTTTTGTTCCACATTCTTCTTTACAGGTTTTTGCATTGAGCATTCACCTTTTTCAGTAGAATGTAAAACAGTTTCTTGAAATTTTTCTTTTAATTTCAAAAAGATTTTCTTTTTCTCATCTTCATCATCAGATTTATCATCACAATCTTCAATTATAACTTTGTCATAATTTGTGACATTGTCACTTATTGGAATTTCATTGATCGGTTTTGGACATGAATGATTCAGAAATACTGACGAGGTCACAAAACCTTTCAATTTCTTTTTTAATTCATTAATTTTATTTCTAGCACACTCAACTTCACTTTCAAGTGGAGTGATTTTCTCAAGATGAGAATTTATTGCTTTTTCATTTTCAATTTTATTCTCTTCAAGAACACCTTTTTCATTTTCTAAAATTTTTATTTGACTTTGAAATTTTGTTTCTTTTTCTTTTAAATTTTTGTTTTCTAATTTTATCCAAAAATCTTCATTTTCTGAAGATTGTATTTTGTTTTCAAAATCTTTTTCAATTTTCAATTTTTCATTTTCCAAAAATGTAATTTTATTTTGAAATTCTTTTTCATTTTCTTTCAAATTTTTGTTTTCCAATGTCAAGCTCTCCATATCTCTCAAGAGTTTAACATTGTTTGCTTTGAATTCATCACATTTTGAGCATTTCGCATGCATCTTTTCAACATCAGCTTCCTTCTCAATCTTGAAAGCTGGAATTTCTTCAACCTGTTCCTTCTCAGATTTGACAATTTCTTTCACATTTGTTGCCTTATGATTCTTCATTTTCGCAGCTTGTTTATTTTTGAGCATATCCAATTTTGCTGCAGGAAATATATTATACAAATAAGGTGAAAATAATACTTTATAAAACTCAAGTTGTTTAATTTCTCCACTGTCATCATCATTCTCTTCATCTGATGAGTGATCAAAAACTGGAGCTTTTTCTTTTGAAACAACTTCTGAATCTTTTTCAGTTTTTTCTGAATCAACTTCTAAAGCCTTTTCAGTTTTCTCCAAAACACCTTCTGAATCCTTTTCTATTGAAACTAGTTCTTCATCTTGACTTTTCTCATTATCAGCATTGTTATCCATTTGTTCTTCAAGCTTTTTAATAAATTGAGAAATTGCCAATCTATGGTACTCTCCAGTTTTCTTCAAACTCATAAGAAATGTACCCCATTCTTGTTGAGATAAAGCATTGGCTAATTTCTCAACCCATTCCTCTGGATGTTTAGTAATATCCAAATCAGACATTGAACGAACAAGATGACGATATCTCGCAATAAGCGATTTTGTAGTTTCTCCTGGCAGACCTGAAAACAATTCAAACTCTTTCTTTAATAATGATTTTTTACTATCAATGTTATAGAATTCGTTTTCCATGTTTTCGGTAAACAATTTCACAAATTTACAATCTTCAAGCGAAATGAAGGTTCAAACGAAAAGAACTTTTGATGCGAAATGAGCCCTTCAAACGAAATGATCTTTTCACACGATATGACCTGCAAGACGTCTTCGTACGAAATGACAACTTTCACACGAAAAGGATCTCAAACTTCAATTCGTACGAAATGGATGGTCTTTTCACTCGAAATGACAAATTCAAACGAAATGACACTATTTAACATGAAATGAGTGATTTCGTGCGAAATGAAGATGTTTTCACACGAAATGAACTATTTTCGTGCGAAATGGGTCCAAATTCAAACGAAATGAAAAGTTCAATTCGCGCGAAATGCTGCTGATGTCATCCTTTCGATCAGTTTTTGACAAAATTGATCAAGTTCTAGGTTGATTTTAGGTCTGATTCTTTCAAGGATTTGTCAAAACAGTGTTTAGCACATAATATGTGAAAATCAGTCCATTTTAACCATGAAATCTTGATTAATTTTGAAAAGAAGGTGTAGAGATCAGAATTTTCCAGCGAAAACAAGCTAAATAGTAAGAACTCTTCCTCCTGAGCTCTGATACCACATGTAGGATCGTTTACTGACCCAAATGAGTCGATTAAAAGAGTTCTTAGACAGAATCAGAGGCGGAATTCATTGATTCAGTCTTCATTCAGCTTGTATGACACTAGAATATCATTAATCTGTCTTGTTTATTAATTTTACAACAGTTTACAGGCTAGAGACACTTCGACAGCACTTCGGCGTCGGAATCAAGAAGCATACAAACGAAATGACAACACAGGTATTTATAGGCAGTTGATTTCGTACGGAATGAGCATGTGCTATTTCGTGCGAAATGAACAATGTTCATTTCGTGCGAAATGATCTTTCTCGTTTCGTGCGAAATCACCAGTTTTACCTAAAAACCTATTTTCTCGTACAACGTGCCCTGGTCTATCATTTCTAAATACAGGACTCGATAGAAGACGAAGTCGACAGACAACTGCACCAACATAAATCTACCTGTAGATTTATTTTAAGAGAACGAACTCTTTTTGGCTTTTCATGATACTTTCGACTTAAAGCATCAGCTACTACATTTGCCTTTCCTGCATGATACTGGATATTACAATCATAATCACTAAGAATTTCCATCCACCGTCTCTATCTCATATTCAACTCCTTTTGCTCGAAGACATACCTTAAACTCTTATGATCTGAGAAAATGGTAAACTTACTACCGTACAGGTAATGTCTCCAAATCTTAAGGGCAAAAATTATGGCTCCTAATTCCAAATCATGGGTTGAATAATTCTCTTCATGATTCTTAAGTTGTCTTGAGGCGTAAGCTATAACCTTTTGACGTTGCATTAATACACATCCATAACCTAACTTAGAAGCGTCACAATAGACTACAAAGTCTTCAGTTCCTTCTGGTAATGCTAGTATGGGTGCGTTGGTTAACCTTTGCTTAAGAATTCTAAAGCCTTCTTCTTGTTTTGGTCCCCATTCAAACTTAACAGATTTACAGGTTAGCTTAGTTAAGGGAATGACTATTCTAGAAAAATCTCGAATAAACCTTCTATAATAACCAGCCAATCCTAAGAAACTTCTAACCTCGGTTGGTGACTCAGGGGTTTTCCATTTAGTAATCGCCTCGATCTTGGTGGGATCCACATGAATTCCTTCATGATTGACTAAATGTCCAAGAAACTGTACCTGTTCTAACCAAAACTCGCACTTTGAAAACTTTACATAAAGCTTTTCTTTTCTCAGTAAACTTAGAAGTGCGTGCAGATGTGCTGCATGTTCCTCTTTACTCTTGGAGTAAATGAGAATATCATCTATAAAGACAATTATGAATTTATCCAAATATGGCTTACATATTCGGTTCATCATGTCCATAAATGCGGCTGGGGCATTGGTTAAACCAAATGGCATGACAATAAATTCATAATGGCCATACCTTGTTCTAAATGCGGTTTTAGGAATGTCCTCTTCCTGTACCTTTAATTGATGATATCCTGACCATAAGTCGATCTTAGAGAAAAATCGAGCTCCTTGCAACTGATCGAACAGATCATCGATTCTCGGTAATGGGTACCGATTTTTAATCATGACTTTGTTTAATTCACGGTAAACAATGCACATACGCATTGAACCGTCTTTCTTTTTGACGAATAAGATCGGCGCTCACCATGGCGATGAACTTGGCTGTATGAATCCCTTCTCCAGTAGTTTGTCTAATTGTTTCTTCAATTCTTGCATTTCTGCAGGTGCCAACCGGTAAGGTGCTTTGGCAATTGGTGTTGTCCCTGGTAACAGATGGATTCTGAACTCAACTTCCCTGTCCGGTGGTAGTCCTGGTAATTCTTCTGGAAACACATCTGGAAACTGAGTTACTACTGAAATATCTTTTAGTTCTTTTCCTTTAGTGTTAGTGATTATAGAAATCAAATACACTACTGATCCTTTTCTTATATAACTAGCTGTTTTCATCACAGAGATGAATTTCGTGGATCTAGAGGGCTTATCAACTTTAATTGTGATCTTTTCACCCTTTGATGAGTTTACTTAAATCGACTTTTGATCACATGAAATACTAGCTTTATTGGCTATTAACCAACCATTCCTAATACAACATCAAATCCTGCCAGATTCATTGGGTAAAGGTTTGCAATAAACTTTTGATTTAAAAATTCTATTCTCGCTCCCTGCAAGATTTCGGAAATCTTAATGGTTTCTCCATTTGCTGTCTCTACTAGACATTCTTGTGGGAGTTTAGTTAATGGTTGGTTGAGGAGTCTGCAAACAAAGTATTAATAAAACTTTGGTTCACACCAGAGTCAAATAATACTTTGGCAAAAATATCATTAACTAAAAACGTACCGGCTATCACGTCCGGAATCATCTTAGCTTCTTCCGCAGTCAGAACAAATGCCCTAGCATTTTTAGTAGTCTTGTTGTTCATGGCTGGAGCTAGTTTCGGACAGTTCGGCATGATGTGACCCTTTTCTCCACAGTTGAAGCACATTCCATTATTAGGTTTCTTCATACAATCTTCTTCCTTGTGTCCTGGTATCTTGCAGAAATTACAATAGGTGGTGCATCTTCTTGAATGCTTCTTCTTGCAAGCCTTACAATAAGGTGCAGAGGTAGAACCTACATTTTTCCCACGGTTGGAATTACCGTAGCGAAATTCCTGGGTAAGCCTTTGAGCTAAGTTCCTCCTCTGATCCTCTTCTCGTGTACACACTAATTCATCAGTCAAGGTGTTTGCTAGTTCTACAGCTTCTTCTATAGTTTGAGGTCTAACCACCTTGACTACATGCCTAATCTCACTGATTAATCCCTAGATGTAATGGGAGATTAATACTGGTTCTGGTGATGCAAGGGTTGGTACTATTCTAGCATATTCGAAAAATAATGTAGTGTAACCCTTACTATCCACTCCAGTCATTCTAAGGTTTAGGAACTTATTTGCTATCTGTTCCTTTTCATTAGGAGGGCAGAATTTCCTTTCTACCATGTTCTTAAATTCCTCCCATTCCATATTGTAAACTCGGTCACTTCCCTTAGACTGAAGGATAGTGTTCCACCATTCTAAAGCTAAGTTCTTTAAAAGATTGGAGGCAAACATTATTTTATCCTCTTCCGCACACTTGCTTATTTCTAAGACTGCCTCAGTCTTTTCTATCCAGCGTAGAGCTGCAACGACCCCTTCATCGCCCGATAATTCCATTGGTTTACAAGACCAGAATTCTTTATAAGAACAACCATAAGACATGGTTCTTCTTCTTTTGGGAATGGGCACTTGAAGTATGGGTCCATTGTTTACGCTGTGTTCTGGTTCAGTAGGTCGCTTACTGCCATGATTACTTTTATTATCTGCTTCCCTAACCGTTTTGATAACATATGGCATTGCGTCTATAATCCCTTGTGCCACTATGTGTTGGATGGCACTGTTATCTACTTGGTTTCCATTATTATTGTTGTTCGGGTTATCGTTATTCTGGTTATTGTTACTCTGGTTTTCCTGGTTCACTTCATTGTCCATCTGAATTTTAAACATTTGCCAATTATTAATATCACAAGATAATATTTAATGCAAACAATCACACAACACACATATTGATCAAAATCGTCGAACATTGCGACTTTTACTCTTTCTTATACATTATGCATCTAATACAAACTGGAACTGGAATTTAAAATTACAATACTATTATGCATCCATAACTATTATCTAGAATTTTTTTTTTCAAACATACACACATATTATATATATTATTTTATTATTATTATTATTATTATTATTATTATTATTATTATTATTATTACTATTACTATTACTATTATTATTACTATTACTGGTATGGGTTCATCCAGAACTCCATATTACGCTCGTCATACTTCCAGACGAGTCATTCTCCTATCTGCCTTATCCTCTCACTACCTTCTAAAATCTCCTCACCAAAGGTTCGGAGTTCTTGCACATTTTCTGCACTCATTGGGGGTGCAGGAGCTGGTACTGGGTTTGGGAACTGGTGTTGGTGCATATTTGTGACAACAGCTTAGATTTGGTCTTTGGATATCTTGTAATTAGTTAAACGATAAACGGTTAGCGGGTTTAGCTTTGTATTAGTGAATTAATAGAGTTTGGCCTAACAAAACCCACATTTAGGTGATGGGGGACGAATTGGGCCTAGCCCATGTAGTAAACCCTAGCCTAATGTTGCAACCTTGTGTTATATAAACAAGGCTTTGCTTTAGGGGTTAGGTTAATCAGCCAAAACAGTTTTTAGAGAGAATTCGTGAGAGCAATTAGGCTTGGATGAATTTGGAGTGTGTTAGGGATTTTGATTGATTGTAATTCGTGAGATTGATAATCAATAGAAACCCGGTTTGAAAGTAATTTCTGTTTCTACTCATTCTGTGATATTCTGATCAAGAGGATTCCACACTCTTGATTGGATTGACAATTCTGTGAAGATCCATACGAATCAAGGGGACCTACAATTGGTATCAGAGCATTCGGCTCTTGAAGGCTCGGTTCAGAATCGTGCTTGGCAGAAACAGGAAGATATTTCGAAAATTTTGAAACCTGAAATTAGGGTTTCGAATTTTTTTTTGGTTTGATATAATTTTCGAAATTTTTCTTAATGAGAATTGGCTGTTTTGATCTTACTGTGTTTCTAGTTTTGCTGATTTGCAGGTTTTCGGGACGATTGGGTGATTGTTTGAAGGATTTTGGCTGGAAAGGCTTGAATATTCGAAGATTGTTCTTCGTGTTCTTCACGTTCTTCATTCTGTTTCTCACTGGTTTTCAAAAATTACTGATATTTTTGCTGTTTCGATTCTGCAGGAAAGTGTTGATAGAATCAGGAAAATCTCAGAAATTTGAAAAAGATTGAATTTCCAAATTTACAGACCAGCGAAATTATCTGGACCAACGAAATTAACAGACTAACGAACTTATCGGCGAAGTTAAAATCCAAAGGCGACTTTGGTAACCGTATAATTTTCCTCAGCGAAATTATTCCGGTGTTCGGCGACTTTACTGATCGTCGTAATAGCGAAATTGACCAGCGAATTTGGACGCGAAATTGAGCAGCGAAATTAACCTTGTTGACCAGCGAACTTAACCTACTTGAACTGCGAACTAGTGCAGCGAATTTGTGCTGATTTTCCAGCGAAATTAAGGGGTGGAATTTAAGTTGGCAAGCGTCGATAAAATTTCACTGTTTTGCAAATAGAATTTGATCCGTAGCTCGTTTCACTAAACCGTCTGCACAGTTAAATTCCTTGTATTCTTAGCACAGTTAAATTTCTTGTATTCTTGGAAAATCGCGAATTCGGTTTTCGACATTATATATCATTGGATTCGTCTTTTCGAGACGATTCTAACGGTGTAATTTGGTAACCACTATTTTCGGAGATATTTTGTACGGTTTTACCAGTCTGTTGCGTTAAAATGTTGAACATGACGAATTTGAATGCACCTAAGATGATGAAGGTGGAGAATTATCTTACATGGAAGGACATGTTCCAATCCTTCATTGAATATTGTAGATGGGTACACAAACCCAACACACGATTTTGAGGGCAGACCACGTAGAACAGACTATGTGAACATGCAAGAGGATGATAAAAAGATGTATGAGGCTGAAAAGAGAGCCTTAGCTGCTATCAAGATGTCCTTACCTGATGGCATCAAGCATACCTTTAATAAGTACACTAATTCAAAGGATATGTGGGATGCATTACAAAAGCGATATCAGGGAAATGAGAGTGCCACTCAGGCATTCATGGCAGAGATAGTGCCAATTGATGAGGCTGAAACTACTGTGAATGATGCTAAAGCTGAAGTGAAAAATGCTGAAGCAAAAGTGGATGCTGAAGTAGAGAAAGAGAGTGAAGCTGAACAGGTTATTGCTTATCAAACTACAGAAGTTCATGAGGAAGAGGTACAATCTAATTATGTGTGTTTAAGATGTCGTGAATTACAGGGTGAGGTTGACATGTTGTTAACACAAAACCAAAGTCTGGTAAGCGAGATGTCTAGCATAAAAGAGTCAAACTTTTTTGCTAAAAGAAACGAATCTTTATACTTGAAGAAGATAAAGGGTTATGAAAGTGAAATTGAAGCTCTAACATGCAAACTAAACGAAAAACTTCAAGTAATAGATTTAGCTCATGACACGATGAGTGAGAAAACAAAAGAGATTTCTGAAAAATGCAAAGAGTTGTCAGATGCACAACTTAAAATTGTTGAACTTGAAAAGAAATAAGTCAATTCAGAGATTCGTATTTTGTAATGAAACACATGATGGGTGGGTTAAAGAAGAGTAATGACAAGACTAGTGTGGGCTTTCAGGGCTTTAACGAAGTCCCACCTCCTCTTAGTCATGATTATTCATTCCTGCCTGATGAAGATGAGCTAACATACTTTATGTCAACTGCACCAAGTAGTTTCGCATCAAGTCAAAGCGAGGGGTCTGAGAGTGATGATGCTAAGAAGAATAATAACAGGGAACCCTTGAAAAAGATAAATTCACCTCCTAAGAGTAAAAATCAAACTTTTGTTAAAAAGATTAATTTTGTTCAAGGTAGTGATATGAAAAACGAAACAACTGTTATTGAAAATAAATCAAATGCAGAGTTTGCTAAAAATAAAAACAAAGAAATATCTGAATCCAAGCAAACTGAACCAAATTCTTCCAAGGCATCATTATCTGATGAGGGATCTACCTCAAAGACTCCAGCTAAGAAGTCTTTGAAAAGGAGATCGTGCTTCAGGTGTCACACCAAAGGACATGTAGCTAGCTGTTGTCCTAACAAAAAGAGTGAAGCACAAATTAGTGAAAAACAGAGAGGGAAATCATCAGAGAAGAAAGGTGATAGTGAGGAGAACGGCTCAAATTCTCCAAAGAAATCTGCTCCTAAGCAACCAGAGAATGTTGCTGTTGGTGTAGATAAGGCTGAAAAAGGAACTCCACAAGTTCCTCGTCTTCAAAGAAATCAACCAAGATTTCAGCCTAGATCTCCACCAGGCAGATATGAGAGACCTAGAAGCAGTTCACCTAGAATGAACAATTTTAATTCTAATAATTTCAGAAGTCAAGTCAATATCAAAATCGATACCAAAATAATGGTGGTCGAACTTTTTATAACAATGGCTTTAGAAATTATAACAATCAAGCTTCTTGGAATCAAAATTTTCAAAGGTCACATAGTCCAAACACATATAGGAACCCTCAGGACCAAAGACCTAGTGGAAATCAAAATCAAATTCCATCAACAGGTCTGAAATCCAAGACTCCAGTTAGGAGTAATGGATATTGGATGGATGTTCCAGTAGTTGGTGAATTTGGACGACCCAAGACCATTAAGGCTTGGGTCCCCCAATCTAACTAATTTCTTAGTTGGTGTGTGCAGGAGCTGCTAAGGGGGGTTATCAACTTATGGTATGTTGATAGTGGCTACTCCAGGCACATGACGGGTGATGTGAGATTGTTGACAGAGTTTGAAAATTATGATGATGGACATGTGATTGTTAAATGATTTAAAATGAAGTTCAAAGTGCTGAAAAGAAACTAATTGAACTTCACCGAGTCGACACACAAGATAACCTGGTAGATCTTTATACTAAAGCATTTGACAGGGCTCGCTTTGAACATTTAGTCGAACTCAACGGGATGAGGAATCCTGAATAACTGGTTTTTCATAAGAATTTTGTAAATAGTTTACTGCTTTTCTTAAAAATCATAAAAATACAAAAACATTAAAAAATCAAAAACATAAAAAAATAGAAAATAAAATGAGTTATCACTGTGTGAAAAAGAAGAAATGATAATACATCAGCAAGTTAGACTGTCGCACTAAAACTGAAATTAAATTGCTTAAGTGTGATAGCATCTTCATCATATGATGTACCAGTAGGCAAAAAGCATGAAATAATCAACTTACCAATGTGATATAAACCTAAATGAACTGTGTATGAGTGGGGAACACATCAGTGGTGTATGGTTTAATGACCTTAATTCTTGCGTTGATAGATTGCCAAAATCTGAGGTTTTGGGTCTTTATACTGTTATTTCATCTGGGGATATCAGGGTTGTCCTTCTGCTGCATCCAGATACATGCTGACCTAGGCACAACCAGGATATCTTAAAAGAGCAAAAAATGCCAAATCCCATAAATGAAGAAGCTCTCCTAGAGAGTCATTCAAATGTGCAAAATGCATAAATCGTACCAAAAATGGTATTTGTCTTAGCCCTCGTTAGATATTTTGGTCTCTTTGCTGTACGAAAATACTGACCTGATCACCAATTATCTATCGTTGAAAAAACAAAATGGATGAATTCAGTATACTCACCCACTACGATGAATCTTTGTGCATACTTTGATCGCGGGGGTATATCCTGAAGTGGGACACACTAGTATATCAGTAATAAAATTACCTTAACGTATCATACGGTAATGGTACTTGAAATGTTCACGCATTTTGTTTAAATGGACAAACATACTGGTAATCGTCTTGGACTGCTTTTCACGAAAAAATATATAAGAATTATCTAATAGTGTGAAACAGTTTGATTTTGGTGATATGATCTTCTTACCAGTGATTCTCACAAAAATAGAGTGTTTATTGTTTTTGTATTTACTTGCTTTCAGAAAATATAAAAATCCAAAAATAGTGTCTTTTTCTGTTTAAAATTCTTAATGTACGGAAAACTGTTATTCTTGGAGGAATTGTTACTGATAGGGGAGACGGTGTTAGAAAGTGAGTTCAAAATTTTAAATCATGCAGGTTCTTGTGTGTTGGACAAAAAGTTTTGCGTGTTGATGTTAAGTTGAAAATGCTTAATCTGTGATACAGTTTAACTATCTCTTGAAAAATAATAATTTATTTAACTTTGTTGAAAAATTCTTATGGTTTCTCGAGATGTTTGTTTTATAGTATACAGATTGAAGCAGTATGTTGCTGAGAAGTTGCTGAGAAGATGAGAGTTTGATTGGATGCATGGTAGAACCTCCTTTCTACATTGCAGACAAGATTGAAGAGTTTGAAGATTGCTTTGCAAATGCTGAACTGGAGTTTACTCAAGTGCTAACGTGTTGAAGATTTGGTGATTGGATGCATCAGCTTAGGGGGAGTCTGTTGCTGACAGAAGTTGTTAAAGGCTAAGCTATCCAAAGACCAAAGACAGTGCAAGACTACATGAAGATTGCAAGAAGACTGAAGACAAAGTTATTTTATGAAGCTATTGTCAAGGGGGAGTTTGTTGGTGCATATTTGTGACAACAGCTTAGATTTGGTCTTTGGATATCTTGTAATTAGTTAAACGATAAACGGTTAGCAGGTTTAGCTTTGTATTAGTGAATTAATAGAGTTTGGGCTAACAAAACCCACATTTGGGTGATGGGGGACGAATTGGGCCTAGCCCATGTAGTAAACCCTAGCCTAATGTTGCAACCTTGTGTTATATAAACAAGGCTTTGCTTTAGGGTTTAGGTTAATCAGGCAAAACAGTTTTTAGAGAGAATTCGTGAGAGCAATTAGGCTTGGACGAATTTGGAGTGTGTTAGGGATTTTGATTGATTGTAATTCGTGAGATTGATAATCAATAGAAACCCGGTTTGAAAGTAATTTCTGTTTCTACTCATTCTGTGATATTCTGATCAAGAGGATTCCGCACTCTTGATTGGATTGACAATTCTGTGAAGATCCATACGAATCAAGGGGACCTACAACTGGGGCATGGGTTCTTGGTAAGGGTAAGGATTCTGTAAAATTTCCCTGATGTATTGATCGTTATCATAGTAAGGATCTAGAGGGTCCAAGTCTGGGTAAGCTGCTAGGTTTGGCATGGGTTCCTCTGCCAAAATGTAGCGTTGTTGGTAATCCCTATGGTCATCAAACCACGGGTCGTAGTCTGGGTCTAAGGGATTGGGTGCTGGTACTCTAGGTATCTCAGTGGGGTCAAAATCAGGCATAGGGATTTGATTTTCTAAGTTGACTTCAATTTCCATTGGTTGTGTGGGAAACAGTGGTAATGGTTGGGGTGCTATGAGTTGCTCTAAATTAGGGTCTGCAGCTGTAGTTGCTAAAATATGAAAGTTTGCTAGACTCCTATTGAGCATATCCTGGGTGTGAGCATCTGTTTCTCTCTTAACGGCTGCTAAAGCTCGCTGTTATTGTAACTTTTTCATCCTCTTCCTACGTTCATGCGCTCCTCTGCTGAACCATCCTCTTTTCTTAGGAGGAATGGTTCTTCAGATTGGGCCTTGAACACGAATATCCCATCTTCATTGTAAGTTGAATACCTTGAGAGGGTAGGCTGTGAAGAGGTGCCTTCGTCCCTAGGTGAGCTGGACAACTGACGGTAAGCGTCTGAATGTCCTTGGTAGCTCATACTGTAAACTAACAAATAGTCAAATAACACACAACAATAAAATATAGACATGCACGTAGTTCTGTAAATAATTTCCTAACATTTTGAATAATATCTTGGTGTCAGCGGAACACTTCTGTGGCTGAATCAGTGGCTTAGCTCTGATACCACCTTCTGTCGCAACCCCCGTCCGCTAATTACCTGGGAACGGGCGGCCGCAGTCAGTTTCAGTGGTATCGGTGTTTATCAATTTGGTAGCGGAATTTACATCAGGACCGTAGTTAGGAAATATTTTATTAGAGTAAAATACCACGCTTTTATAATATTAAACACATGGGAAAATCCCAAGTTTCAAGTACACACATTTTTATAGGGATAAACCATATTTTATTTAATAAAACATCTCTTTTTAACCACTTTTCCAAGCCTTCAGTGCTGTCCAACTGCCTTCTATTTGGCTTTCACATTTTGTTACCTGAAACGCGTTTAAAAACATTTTGTCAGTGGGAAATACTTGTGAGTGAATCCCAGTTCAATCAAGATAAGTAAAACCGTTTTACAGTATTGAGGGCAGTCGCGCAATTACATTTGTTTCCATCTACTTTAATTACCACCCACGGTACTGTCAACCCGACTTGTGGTCATGTTACTACTCACAATCTAGTAACAAATTTTGTATACAAAACCCCAACATACCTACGATAATTATAGAATACAAATACTCAATCACTGTTTAATATAATGTTAATTATTTGAGGTTTTGTAAAAACAGTTTACAAAAAGGATATTACTCACAAAAAGGTTTATACAAAAAGAGGATTACTCACATTTCTGTCTTAGGGTTTTCCTTAAGGATTTCTCGATGATTATCTATTAATTACACAAATGCACACGCGTTAGTATAATAACCCAATATTTACATTAGTAATACCCTCCCCGAGACGGCATTCCAACGACTACGTCGAGCAGAATCACGACAGCCGTTACGGAACCCTAGATCAATCGGGCAACGTATCTAATACGTAACCGGGGTTATGATACTTACAACGAGGCAGGGCTTCGCTAATTAAGGGGGGTATAATGCCTGGGTATAGTGCCTACTATAGAGAAATGAGAGAGATAATTGTGGTGAACGATTTTGAATGAGAGCCGAGACTCTCAATTTATAGGCTTATCAGACAGGGCGTCGCGCCCCGCGACGGAGACCGGGGGGGGGGGGGGGGGGGGTTCGCGTACCGCGGCGTAGGGGTGTAGGGCGTAGGCTTGCTGATTCGTTGAACTAGGCTTGACACGGGGCTGCCACGTGGCAGCTCAGGGTGCCTCCTCGTAGCCAGGCTGTCGCGCTACGCGACGGGTGTGGCTAGGGGCGTCGCGCTACGCGAGCACCTTTAAAGTTTTGTTTTTATTTTATTTTAATTATATGAAGGTATTCGGGTCCATTTTTCGTATACGGGATGTATTTTAGGACGTATAGGGACATTCTATATATTTTAGGGGTGTCGGAAGTATTTTAGGAGGGTTGTTATAAAAACTAATACATGTTCATTCAAATGACTAAAACCAGAAATTGTCAAATACTAGTTCATCCAACACAAACAGATTATCTAAACAAACAGATTTCCAAACCGAAACTTACAATTCAGGCTCAAATACATGTATTGACTTAAATGCACAAACATGTTATCTAGGGGATTACCCTTGATCAAACATCATTCTCAAATCTGTCATTCATTATCATTCATAAATATCATAAGTCATACAACATTCATACATATAAACTACATGGGTTACTCCTGATCATCAATGACTAAAACCCAAAACTTGACCAACCCAAGTAACCCAGTTAAACTGTTGTAACTAACACTGATCATCGATGACTAAAACCCAAAAATGACCAGACCAAACAAACCAAAAACAACAGTCATAGTTAAGCTATTAATTATGCATCATATATGTACAGGAAATGAGCCTCAGGCCTTCACAGGCGACAGGCAAAACATAACTCAACCCGAAACCCCCTACCGGTCCTCATCAGAATCCCGGTTTTAGATCCTAATGTTCCGCCTTGTAATCTGGACCCTGATTCCCACTAGAAATGCAAGAAAAACAAACCACATTTTAGTTACTATACAACAATACACGAATCTAATCACGAAATGAAATTTCAAATACAAAATTAAGACAATGTCGTACCAATAACGTGGAATGTGATTAGGACAGTAGCGTATTGTCTCATCTTGATGATGATCGGAGTTGTGTGTCGTCGGAAGGAGGTGTCGCCGGTGGGGATGTTGAGCGAGAAAGGGTTTTAGGGAGGAAGGATTGGATTGTGGCTTATCATGTAAGTTAAGGGATTAAAAGGTTGGTCAAGTTTCAGATTTAAGGGAAATGACCATTCTGCCCTCCCTACCATTAAGTTATTTGACGGTCAACTAACGGCTATCAGTGGGAGGGACTTGATTGCGAGCAATCGACAACCACAGGGACCGGAGTGTTCGTTCTTTTCAAATGAGGATAGAACATGTGATTGGGTGAACCCAATGACTGAAATTGTACTTTACTCAAATAACTCTATGTTAAATTTAGAAGGTTACTTTCACAATCATATACATCTTTTATTTAAATCATATTTGATATAAACAAGGTAGTATCAATAGCTAGATGACCTTAAAATCAAATGAAGTTGGTTGATATCCTTAAAATCAAATATGTTTAATACCTTAATTATTTAATTTCTCTTCATTTTCTTTTTCTGCTTTGATTTAAGCTTATAGTTTTAATAGATGCCTACTCGAGTTCCTTAATATATAAGTGATACCTTAAACTAGTATCAGTTGTGAATGATTAACAGGCACTGAAAGGAATAATTTTGTATATGAATTTGAAGTTGAGAAACATTAACTTCTGCCATATCAGGTTTATATAGACCCGCTAATAATACCAATTCTTTAATAAATAAATAAGTTGGTTTGGATAATTTTTATTTGTCAGATAAGTTCTTTTGGGTTACTTAAATTATATAATATGTCAAAATGAGTTAAAATGGGTCCCAATTAGCCGGCAACTATCGGGTGCCACCACCGACATCATCCTCACCACAAGCGCCACCGCCACCACTAGCCGCCATGAAAACAATATAATGGGTGGTGAACCCGTTTTGATACTTTTTTTTTCTTTCTAAACAACCTGCTTCAACTTGAGCACATTTTGGTTATAACACGTTTTAACACGAGTCAAATTGATACTTTTTTAAACAATACTTTTGACCCAAACCCCTCTGACCCGTTACTTAAGTCAATCCAGCCGGCTTAACCCGCTCGTTTGCAAGGGTTGGTTAAATAATGTAGAAAAACTGTAATATTTTGCGGCGTGAATGTGAGTTACAATATAAAAAATGGAAAACTGAAATGACAAAAAGAATAATAGTAAAAGAAGTTGAGTTCAATGGAAAGTACCAAACTCTTACATGTCTTTAAGGTTGAGATTTTTCTGGCAGATGAGTGTTTGATTTAGTGAGAAGAAGTTGTGTGTATAGTGATCAACAAAAGTATCGTTGATCCTTTCACGTATATGATATATATGCACGCGTTATATTTGTGAGTTTCAAAATCGCGACAAAGGAACAGAAGAGAAGTTTTATTTTACATTTCGAAGCAGTAATTTTGCCAATGAATATTGGTAGTGAACAAATAGCAATATATCATAATAGTATGCTTTCCGACTTTCTGTGCAACTAGTACTTCAGTCTTCATTACAGTGTGTAGTATATTGGTTGAAATATTACACATATATTCCAAGGCCAACCAACTTTGGATTTGTTTCCACCATCCATGGAGCCCTGTGCGCATGCATAAGCAACTTCTTAACTCATATACATATATGTGTGTGCGTGTGTATTGCATACATGTGTAGGGTTGGGTTCATTGGGGAATCACAAAAAGTGGAAAACCGGAGAAAATAGTAAAAATCATTAACAGGAGTAAAGTACAGGAGTAAAGTACAAGGATGGTCCATGTGGTTTACCAAAATTTTGGATGGTCTCTAGCTTTCCAAAAGTACATAGATGGTCCCTGTGGTTTGCACTTTGTAACACATTTAATCCCCAACCAACAAATCTCCAAGTTAGGGACTAAATGTGTTACCAAGTGCAAACGATAGGGACCATCCGTGTACTACTGGAAAGCTAGGGACCAAATCCAAAATTTTGGTAAACTACAGGGGCCATCCGTGTACTTTACACTTAAATAAAAATCATTTTTACATAGGAAAAAAGAATCTTTTACATAGAAAAAATTTTATTTTTACATCATTTCTTTGGAGCTTTTTCATATAAACAAATGTAGAAACCGTTCAAAGAAAAATATTATTTTTTTTGTAAAATAAGGATTTACTTTTTTTTAAGGTTTTTGAAAAAAAAAATATTTCAATTTTTTTAATGGCTTCTACATGTGTTTATATAAAAAGCTCCGAAAGAGATTAGGTAAAAATTAGTTTTTTACATGTAAAAACGAATTTTTTATTGGTTTTTTTACATGGTTCCCGTTTTCCCGCTTTTTTTGTGGTTCCCCATTGAACCCCACACTACATGTGTATATACGCATCATGAATTTAATTTATACGCAACATGAAGGGAAGTGAAAGGTAAGAATCATACTTGTGCATTACGAAATTAATTGTTCCTTGTGCAGCACGTTCAAGGAGAAGTTCCCGAGCTTCAACGGCAATACCTTCCGGCTATAGAAAGAGTCAAAATTACAAATTTACCCTTTCATTGTTTTGCTTTTCTTGTAATGAGATGGTATATATGTAATATGTGGTGTATGAATTATTTTTTGTGGTGTATAAATCACCTTCCGTTATATTTAGTTTATGTGGTTTTGGTGCGTACCTGTTCTGGAAACCATACGCCTGGTTGCGTGTTACCCTCAAGAACAGCAAGAGCAAATGCAGCTACCGAATAACCAACTGATCTGGAAACCATTCATGCACACATGTCATCGATGCTTAGAATCAGAGGCGGCAAATGGGTTGGCTAATGGGTTTGGGTCAAAATGGGAAATCTTAATGCAGGGTTGACCCGAAAGCAATATATTTTCACTTGGTACATAATTATTGTGTTGAATCTAGTTACAAAACCTATAGTTTTAGAACAAATAATGCAAGTTACACGGATGGTCCCTGTGGTTTGCACTATTTAACACATTTAGTCCACAACCAACAAATCTAAAGGTTTCAGCAGGTCCAGGTTAAGGACTAAATGCGTTACAAAGCGCAAACCACAGGGACCATCCATGTGACTTTCGGCAACGTTAGGGACTAATTGTGTTACAAAGTGCAAACCACAGGGATCATCTTTGTACTTTTAGAAAGCTAGGGACCAAATCCAAAATTTTGGTAAACCACAAGGACCATCTGTGTAACTTTCATTATTTGTTCTAAAACTATAGGTTTTGTAACTAGATTCAACACAGTTATTATTGTGTTGAATCTAGTTACAAACAAACCCTATAGTTTTAGAACAAATAATGCAAGTTTCTTTTGATAAAACAATCTAGAAGGTTTTACGCATTTTGAATAATTGCTTTAGCAACTTTTAACCCACTCAACCCGTTTACCTCATTTTAGCTACTTTTTTTGTATTTACCCATATATAAGATAAAATCTAACCCGAATCGACCCATTTAAGTTTTTCAACAAGAAGTCGAGGAAAACATGACTTACATAGATAGGCTTCTATGACTGAAAACACCGATTGTTTGTCGTCCTCCTGAACACTCCAAATCAACCTGACCCGAAGAGAAAAAAAAAACATATAAAGTTACCGAAACTAAACTATGGCTATCAAAGTCTTATAAGTGGAGATTGTTGTTATTGTTATTTTGTATAAAAAGAAAGATTTTTGAACTAGTTACTCTTAATGAGACGCGCTCTCCAGCATAGCCATCAATGACGCGAACTACTGGATCAAACAACCGAACCATCTCTTGTACTTTGCTTCTGTCTCTTAGGACTTCCTAAAACATTGGAACCAAACATGTATGATGAATGTGGGACCCTTGTTGAATTCTATAAGACTAGTAATCACGGGTCATCAGCATTAATTATATGAGATAGAGAACAAAATACAAGTGATATTTAACAAACTGAAACATGATTTGCATATAAAGCAGTAAACTGAAACTAATTAGAGGTGCCTATTTTGGCCCATTTACGGATCCACTTGTGAATGGGTTGATTCTGGCTACTTTCAAATGATAAACTTAAGAGTAAAGTACACAGATGGTCCCTGTGGTTTACCAATATTTTGGATTTGGTCCCTAGCTTTCCAAAAGTACATGGATGGTCCATGTGGTTTGCATTTTGTAACGCATCTAGTCCGCAGCCAATAAATCTAAAGGTTTTAGCATGTCAAAGTTAGGGACTAAATCCAACCCAACCCATTGGGACCCATACAAGAGGTTGCATGTACAAAAAGTGTTTCATATCAAAACAAATTTTGTACAAAAGTGTTTCAGATCAACCCAACCCAACCCAACCAATTTGGACCCATACAAGAGGTTGCATGTATTGACCCGAAACCGATTTGGCCCATTATCCAACATTCCAACCAGCTCGTTTTTCCACCTATAATGTTAATGTCTAAATGTATTGCGATCTTCACATGTATATCTTACAGAAGGAAGGAAACGAGTCATTGCATCCATGGCCCAATTCCAGATAAACGGTGCAGTTCCAAATCGAGCACTAACGGTTGGAACTCCAAGGACCTCATGTGCACTTGTCACTTCTGGCAAGTTCCTAGAAGCATTGAAGGTTTCATGCATAAGCTACCAATAAAAGTTCCTAACGTTACGTATAAAATATAAGAGTAAAATGTCATTTTCATCCCTGAGGTTTGGCCAGTTTTGAGACTTTCGTCCAAAGGTTTGTTTTTCCGAATCCGGATCCAAAAGGTTTGAAATCTTGCATTTTCATTTGGCTGGTTAACTCCATCCATTTTTCTCCGTTAAGTCGGGGGTATTCCGTATTTTCGTCTTTTTATGTAGTAAGGGTATTTTGAATACTTGTAAATTATGCTAAATGCTTGTTTATAAAGTGAAAAAAAAAAGCAAATTGCCCTTTAAGTTAACAAAAAAGACAAAAATAACCCAGACTTAAGGGAGAAAAATGGATGGAGTTGACGAGCTGGATGAAAATGGCAAGATTTCAAACTTTTTGAATCCAGATGCGGAAAGACAAACCTTTGGACGAAAGTCGCAAAACTGGCCAAACATCAGGGACGAAAATGGCATTTTACTCAAAATAGAAAGATTTCACATCCATATGATTATATGCATCCCCGTTTATCCGAAAGACATGAAGGTTGAAACATAGAATGCATCGTGATTTATCCAAAAGATATGAAGGTTGAAACATAGAACTTACAATAGATACACGTCTTTTTTCCCAATTCCTTTCCCAAAGTCAATGTTGAGCATTCCGCTATACGGTCTTAATTTGATTTTCTCTCCTGTTAAATAGTTGCTTACTTGTTAGCATCATGATTCATGAAACATAAAAACATTATACCAGAAGCATAAACAGAAATACAGAGTTACAGACCTTTGTTATATGCAGTAACCTCCTCTCCAAGAAGTAGAAAACTAGTGGCTAATATTGTCGGGCCCGCACCACCGGTTCCTGCTGTGTAGTAGTAGAATCTGAGACAAGCATATCATCAGATCATGCGTGTAAATTAAAAACATAATATTTTCGTTACCGAGGAACACATGGTATAAAATTTGAGTAAAATGCCATTTTCGTCCCTGAGGTGCCACTTTTGGGACTTTTGTCCAAAGGTTTGTTTTCCGCATCTGGATCCAAAAGGTTTGAAATCTTGCCATTTTCATTAGGCTCGTTAACTCTATCCAATTTTATCCGTTAAGTCAGGGGTATTTCCGTCTTTTTTGTTAACTTAAAGGGCAATTCGGTCTAATGGATTCGGTCGGGGGTATTTTAAATGTTTGTACATCAAGTGAAAAAGACCGAATTGCCCGTTAAGTTAACAAAAAGACAAAAATACTCCTGACTTAACGGAGAAAAATGGATGGAGTTAACGAGCCAGATTAAAACGACAAGATTTCAAACCTTTTGGATCCAGATGCGGAAAAACAAACCTTTAAACGAAAGTCGCAAAACTGGCCAAACCTCAGGGACGACAATGGCATTTTACTCATAAAAATTATTGAGCAGGTTAATACCTCAGCCGTTCAGGCTCACCCTTACTTTCGCTTTTTGCAACACGTACCAGCTCTGCTGCCATCACTGTCAGGATACGAAGATAAACGATAATGTGAATTAATTAAGTTTTATGAAAACTTATTAATAGTTAGTTATTCAATCACATGTAGTCTTCTGAAAGAAGGTTTGTACAATTGCTCACGCCTGGATAGATTCCACCGGTAGTTATTGCGGGAACTTTTGCGGCCAATGCTTCGTTCATAAATGACTTTGCACGCAATGCATAACTTGTATCATCACACACATCCAGATATGCGGTCTAACAATGGATGAAGACAAGTCAAGTTAAATTACATTGTATGGAAATAATGTGTTGAAAGTATTTTAAAAACGACAGATTGCTATAAGTTCAAGAAATCATGGAATTAGATTTACCTTGTTCTCACCTTGGCCCGTATGGCAGCTTCGAGAACTGTGCAATTTTCTGTTTGTTGAAATGGCCCTGCAGCGTGTACCACAAGATCGACATCTGCAGAAGTAGAATGTGTAAATGATATTAGACTTGGCTATTTGTGCTAAATAAAAAAAGAAAAAAGTATATAGATAAAGGACTTTTTCATATATTTTCAAAGAATTAACACACCAGTCAAAGCGGAGTCCAGTGATTTAGCGTCGTTTATATCAACTTCTGCAAACTCAGCATTATTCCCGAGTGTAGCCACCATACTAGCACCTTTTTCCCTGAAATATGTTATGATATTTCAGCATTATGGTTATAGAAAAATACCAAGATACCTTGAATACAGTTTTGATGGTCGAATTAACCAAACGACAACTGAGAAAGTTTAGCGTTGATGGGTTTGATTCACTTTTGAAACAAATCTTTTCTTTTTTGTGGAAATCATGATATTGAAATGGCTAACATGGACAACAATTAAGCTAACCCGAAAAACCGGAAATGGTTAATATCACCCGTAGCCATTATTATGTGTTTTAACTATGTCAACACGGTTGTTGATATGCAAATCAAGAGTTGTCGATTGTTTTAATGTGGCAACATCTGAACTGTTTATGTCTACCGATTTTGAATATATTATTGCGTAAAATGACGATTATACCCTTCATTTAAATGAGAAAAGCGACAAAAAGAGGAGAAGTTAACAGAAAATTCTAACTCGGTTTGCCAATTGGATGAAAATGGCAACAAAAATGAAACCTCAAGGATCCAAAATACAAATAGTTTCATTTTTGGACTGAAGTGGCAAAAATGGCCTAAACTCAGGGACCATTTTGGCATTTTACTCAAAAACAGTTCATGATCTGCCTACTTTATAAATGCATCCAGATTACACATACACCTAATTTATCAGCTAAGCTATCATTAATATAGATATATATCACCACTACCACAATAAACAGGGCCGTTCCAACGATTTTGGAGGGCCTAAGCGAACTACAAAGTCGGGGCCCTTGTGAGACTTAAACCTAAAAGAATATCAATCCGCAATAGCAAATCGCAAAATCAAGTCGTAAATTGCGAATATCAAATCGCAAAATTGCTTTTTGTTGGTCACTCAATCGCAAATCACATCATCGCAAGCAATCGATAACCCCTAATTTCTCCCCCAATTTCCATTCACGTCAGTTGCAGTTGCGAGGTCTAGACACTTTACTTGTTTGGGTCATTATGTCTTTATCTATGTGTTTGTTCATTTAGGTTAAATACACATGTAATATATGAAAGAAAAAAAATATTGGAGGCCTCTACTTTTTTGGGAGTCTTTGTCTAGAATGCTAAGCCTATCGCTCCGGCGTGACAATAAAACATTAACAAATGAATCCAGGTGATTAACTGAAAAAGGAATCAAAGCCTTTACATTAGTAACACGACTAATCTCTCCCACACTGACACAACAACACCAGTTTATCTGAACCTACTTGCAGATACAATTGCTCTGAACAACGTGCTTGGTTAAACCACCGAATACTCTTTTAGACGAACAATCAACAATTTTTTAGGTATTCTAATATCGAAAAGGAATCGAACCTGTTACGACCAGCAATGACGATGCGGAGGTCAGGGGAAAGCTTGGAGAGAGCGATGGCGGTGGAACCACCAACTCTACCGGTTCCTCCGAGAACTAGAACCCTAGAATTGGCAGTTTCCGGTTGTAGACTGGCGGAAGCCACCGTCGGAACCCTAATGCTGCACCAGTGGCGCATACTAGCACACGCCATAATGCTCCACTGTGATCGAACGAACAGAGTCCTATCCGGAGTTCGTTATAATATCTGTTATGCAAGGTATATATTCATTGTAATAATAATTTTGTTGTAATAATTTTATATTTAAAATAACATATTTAAAAGAGTTAAATGCCATTTTAGTTTACGTTGTTTGAGCCATTTTGGCAGTTTAGTACAAATGTTTCATTTTTCGTCTGTATGTTCAAAAATGTTTTACTGTTGCCATTTTAGTCCATTGGGTCAACTTCATCCATTTTTTCTGTTTACAAGAAGGGCAATTTAGTCATTTTATATGTAATTCTGTTAACTAGAAGGACAATTTGACCATATAAAATGATCGAATTGCCCTTCTCGGTAACAGAAAAAATGGATAAAGTTAATCCAGTGGACTAAAAATGGCAACGGTGAAACCTTTTTGAACCCACAGGCGAAAAATAAAACCTTTGGACTAAACTGACAAAATGACTCAAACCACAAGGACTAAAATGTCATTTAACTCTATTAAAAAAAACTAGACTTGGTGATTACAGTTTGGTTTAACGGGTTTATATATAAGTTAGTTGTGGGTCAAATCCAGGGTCATCTTTGAGAATGTTAAAAAAAATAGGCCTTTGACGAGATTAAAAAACTGGGTTCTATATATCTTTAATATCATACATTCCCAACTTAATGCGCTTAAAAGTTTTGTCTTTGTCAATAGATCCCCCACCATTAATATAAACTATAAAACTAATAACTATAAAGCCTATTAGCTAAACATGTAAAGTAATTAACTAATTAAGTTTAAACATCTAAGTTAGTAAAACAACACAATTCCATACCTTATCAAACTTTTAAAATTCAATATCTAAACATTCAGACAATAATACCTAACTTCTAAACATCTAAATTAGTAAAACAACACAATTTCATACATGTCAGTGATTCGTGCAATTGTGCAAACTCTAGGCGAAGGATTGAAGGTCGACCAGTAAAACAACATGATTCACGAACTCGGATTCGTCGATGTTGGGGCCTGGGCTGCTGTTGTTGCATCGAAAAACATGGATTTCGGATTCGTCAGTCATGCTGCAGTGGTGTTTCGTATTGCATCGTGTTCGTTGTGTTACTTTTTAGCGCCCTCACATTGAACGGCGATTGGGGTTAGATTATTTTATTTGAGTTTTAATGTTGGATTAAAATTTGGACCAAAGGTTTGGGTTTAAACTTTAAACAAATTGGATTTAGTTTGGGACTTAGTATGTATAAATAGATTGGGTCAAAGGTAAAATAGATTGGGTTTACAATTGCAGTTTATTTTTTTTTTTAAATTGGCCCAATTTTGGTTTAGTATGGTGTTAAAGTTTAAAGATGGATGTTATTTTAATATAGAGTGAATTGCAATACATATTTGCAGGTGGTGTCCTTTATGTTTAAAATTGACGAGTTTTGTACTTTGTGTTTTAAATTCTTGCACATTATGTCCTTTAGGCCTAACCTAGTTAATTTTTTTCAGTTAAATCTAATCATGTGCCTTGCACATGAGGGCAATTTTGTCACTTTACCTTTTAGAGACTGATTATATAAAAACTTAAATAACTAACCATTTTATTAAAAAAAAAAACACTTTAACCACCATCATAACCTCTGTACCATCTTCCTCATGCTTCCTCTGTACCACCATAATCACCATCACAACCTCCTTCCACATGTTTCCACCATAACCACCACCACAACCTCCTTTCACCATCACCACAACAGCCTCCTTCCACCACCGACACTACCACCACAACCACAGCCTCCTTCCACCACTACCACCTGTTTCCACCGTACCCACCAACCCACCACCGTTGCAACGACATCATCACCACCCATCCACCCCGCCACCACCACCAAAATTTCATCCAAACACAAACCCTAACCTCCTTCCACATGTTTCCACCATAACCACCACCACAACCTCCTTTCACCATCACCACAACAGCCTCCTTCCACCACCGACACTACCACCACAACCACAGCCTCCTTCCACCACTACCACCTGTTTCCACCGTACCCACCAACCCACCACCGTTGCAACGACATCATCACCACCCATCCACCCCACCACCACCACCAAAATTTTCAGATTCAGTACAAACCCCAAATTTTTCAGATTCAACTTAATTCAACAAAAATATCCTAAAACTAGGTTAAATCTAAACCTACCGATTTGATGATTTGCTGAACCTGATGTTGCACGAGTGTTTGGTGTAGTTTTTCGACGTATGATTTCGTTTCGTTCTTCTTATTCGTCGTCTCAAACGTCGTCGTCGTTTCATCTCCGATAGATCCACAGCTTCCGAAGCTACTAGAAGATTCCGATCGCCATGAATTTGAGTTCAGAGAAAACGAATTTTCATCATTTTTCTCATCTTCATCAGAAACCGGTCCTAATTTCTGAAATTCTCCAATATTTTATTCGATCTGATTCATCTCAGCAGTTTCCGTACAACCTTCAAACCAATCCAATTCTTCAAACAACCTCTCTAACCTTAAGCTTCTCTGCTCATCCGTAACCGTCACCTCACCATCAGTTAACAAAGGCGGAGAATTAAACACAGTTTGATAAATCTCAAGATCTTCAAACTCACGAAACTCTTCATGCTGCTGGATGTGAATATTATTGACGATTGATGTAAGGAATCGGAGGTTGGAGTAGAGAGAGAGAGAGATGTAGAAAGAGGGGGGATAGAGAGAGGGATGTTCAGTAAGTAAGTGTGATAGGGTAGAGTATTATATATTATTAAAACATTTTTATTTTTGTTTTATTTGATAAAACATTTTTATTTAAATGGGTAAAAAGACTAAAATACCCTTTTGTGATCTAATTTAACTGAAAAAATTAACTAGGTTAGGCCTAAAGGACATAACGTGTAGGATTTTAAAACATAAAGTACAAAACTCGTCAATTTTAAACATAAAGGACACCGCCTGCAAATGTGTATAAAGATAATTTTTGCAATTCACTCTTTAATATAATATATATATATATATATATGTGTGTGTATATATATATATATATATATATTATCTTATATAGGGAAAGTTCTATGCAAAACAAGCGGTCCACCTAGCTCATGCTCTGGGCTGGCCCTGGTCAAAGTGTTACCAAGATTTTGGGTTGGATGGGTCAATGACTCGATTTTGATTGTTAACTGGTTGTTCTGTTTTATTTTGCTAGTGCACATCTTGTCGGTAACCGATCCTTCTCCGCTCTCCATGATACTATCTCCACTTTCTTTGAAACCCAATTATTCCAAACAAAAGGGTTTATCAATATCTAACTATTTATGATCATATCCGGACAAAAAGTGTTTTAGGTCAGCCCAACTGACACCATTACAACCCCTATCAAAATTATGGTTCTAACCAGTTATCGAACGCAGTCCGACCGCCTATTTTGCAACTACCCATACAAATAGAATTTTGATCTAAAAACTTGAAGAATACATACCTTCCACCACAGGTTGACCATCTTTGACTCCATAAGGTTGACTCCGTAAGACGTATTGGACATTAAAGACACCAGAAAAAAAAAAAGTTTGTTGACCATATAAAAGAAAAAAAAATGTAGACAAAAAACTCATTTATTAAAAAAAGGTTGCTGCAAGTTCCGCAACCGTGAACAATACAAAGCTCTTAGATTATTGAAAAAAACCTTGTAGTATTGACTCCCATACACATATGGCACCTATATAACACTCCACCTACCACAACATCCACACTTCATGTCATATCACTAGCATACCCACATTTCTCGTACCGTAAACATTTTCTTAGATTCTACCAACAACTTGTTATTTGTACGATTTAGTGGGTAAGGTTCTATTATAAAATCAAGAGCGAAGTTCAAGGGTTGTCCTTTATCTTTATACTCATTTTCTGGCGTTGTCCTTTATGTTTAAAATTGACAAGTTTTGTCCTTTATGTTTTCATATAATACACGTTTTGTCCTTTAGGCCTAACCCAGTTAGTTTTTTCAGTTAAATTTGGTCATGTGCTTTGCACATGAGGGCATTTTTGTCAATTCAAAGGTAAGTTCAACGGAAGATTTACAGCTCAAAGCTTCTGCAACCTTTGAATTGACAAAAATGCCCTCACGTGCAAAGCACATGACCAGATTTAACTGAAAAAACTAACTGGGTTAGATCTAAAGAACAAAACGTGTATGATATGAAAACATAAAGGACAAAACTCGTCCTTTTTGAACACAAAGGACGACGCCTGAAAACAGATATAAAGATAAAGGACAATCCTTGAAAATCACTTGTTTTTTTTGTCAATCCAATCATTTCACACTCCAAACAATCACAATCACAAGTAGAGACAAAAACCCTAATTCCCACTGCACATACATCAATTTGTTTATATGTCTAATTCCATTGCTGTCCTGCTCGATCCTCTTCGTGCTCACACTTCATCCGCAGAACCTCACTCTTCTGTCACGCATCATCATGCTCAACACTTCTTGACCTTTCTTCCGATCTTATCTCCTCAACATGACTCACCACAACGTAACTTCATTCCTTATGCATCATCTCTATGTATGTTATCATTGATGCCAGTGAGTAATCTCCTTTAATTTCACTCCGATTTTGTTCATGTACTATTAGGTTTAATACATTATATGATTATTATACAGTCTTAGTATGTATCTGAAGTATCTAATTAGTATGTTATGAGAGTAATTTTGTTTCATTCACTTGTTTAGTTGATGTATTTTGCTAGTTAACTTGTAGAATTCGTTAAAATGATGAATTTAGGTTTATTTTTTTATGATTATATAGTGTTACTCTATGTAGTTAATATCGGTCCCCAACCGAGATATCAGTGCAAAATATCGGTACTGATATTTAAACGATATATCACGGATTTTCCAGATATCAGTACCTGTTTTCTTAGTTCTACCCTATGTAGCACGGGGACTCCATTTATGTGGCCGTACCCGTCTCGGGTACTTGTCGGGGACGGAAACGCCATGGGTACTCGTCGGGGACGTTTCCCAAACGTTTCCAATGTCGGGGATGTATCCGGTAGAAGTATCCAGCCCGTTTCCATTTATTTTTAGGGTTTTAACCCTTTCAAATTCCATAACCGGCCATTAAATAAATAGAACTATCATCTTCGGCTTCTCTAATCTCTAAACTCTCAAGTCTCATCATCTCTAATTCTCTATCGATTGCCGATCTCTCACTAGATGAACCGGAATTAGAAATTGATTTAATGATTGATAATTAATTACCTTTGGAAGATGTAGTATTTTTGGAATTTGTTTAATATATTTTTATTTTTTAATATTTTTTATTGCCGTACCCGTATCTTGGAATTTTGAGTTATGCCGTTCCTCGTTCCCGTATCATCCCCGTACCCCGATCCCGTACCCGTTCCAGTGCTACTTAGGTTCTACCATTCTTCTTTCTTCTTATTCTTGCTATTAGTGTTTTAAGTCTTAATTGTTAGTTGTTGTTAGTGTTTAAGTCTTAGTGAGTTCCTACTTGCTACAATTGTTAGTGTTTTGCAAGTTGCAAAAGGTTAATTTGTTAATTGTAGGAGAGTATACTGAATTGTTAGTGTTAAATTGCTATATATATAAATTCAGCATGATAGTAAAATTACCGATATCCCATCACGATTACCACCGATATATCAAATTTTGGTCCTTGACCGATATCCGATATTTTACCGCATTAACTACTTAGGTGCTGGTAAGTTAGTTTTGTTCGTTATGTATCTGAATCTTGTCTGTGTGTTATGAATATCTCGTTTTATATTACCCTGATTCGCTGATTTTGTTAATACTTTGAATGATGGATTTAGGTTTAATATTTTAACATACAGTTTTCGTCAGTCTCCCTCAAGTAAGTCCACTTTGCATATAGAAGTAAAACTTAGGTTCTATATCATCCAATAGCTTCGATAACATCAATCCGTAAATTGGTTAAATTTTGAGATTTGATATACGTTTTGACCCCCCGGTTTTATAGAAATTTTTTGTATATACGTTTTCGACCCCCCATTCGGAAATCTCAAGCTTCGCCACTGTTTGTAAGACAGCTAGGTAGGCATTATCATCTTTCTTTTGATAAGGAAATGACTCACAAATTTTTCAAAGTGTAAAATTTATATGTTTCTTTACCTTTCTAAAATGGTTCTATCAAATGATTAAATGACATCTGGAAGTTACTAGAAATAGCTCTACGATATTATTGGTGACATATTATTACAGATTGTGATAAAGCAGCAACTTCGAACTTTATTCTGTTCGTTCATCAAAGAAAAATTCTAACTTCCAACTGGTCGGATACGTCTTTGAAGTAATTTCCTTTAAAGTATATTGTTCACTACTTTCAGGTGTTTGTGTTTGTGTTTGGATCATTTACCGAGGATGAGACCAAATCACTGCAGAGTTCCCCAAACTAGAATGATGTACAGTTTATGTTTGGTTCTCTGGACGCTGCAACTCTTAGATCTGCGGGCTTTAACAACAGATCAACCGAGACAAAAATTACCAAAAAGTCCCAACCATCAAAACTTGTAAAGAATAATAACACCGATGAAATTGTATATAAAAACGGGAACGCCCATGATTCATGTTCTCTTTCGTTTAGCAACGGTATAAAAGAACACAAACAAAAATATGAAGAACCGCCTGCATCGTTAGTACCCGAAAGTGTTGACCAGTCAATTTCACAGAAGTGTGTCACAGAAGCTGAAACTTTTGTTAGGTCGTTTGAAGCTCTGGATGTAAATGATACCAAAGACAATAATTTAAGTCCACTTATTAATCCATATGCAACCGCAACTGAGTTACTACCTCGAGGTTTAGTCAACTCAGGAAATTTGTGCTTTCTGAATGCAACTCTTCAGGCTCTTTTAGCTTGTGCCCCATTTGTACATCTTTTGCAGGGGCTAAGAATGCGCAATATACCCGAGCTAGAATACAGTTTCATATATATATATATATATATATATATATATATATATTGTGTGAGGTTCGATGGGGAACACTAAAAATGTGGGGAACCGGGAACATTGCATTTAACATGTTAAATATATAAATTCAATTTAAAATGCTAAAATTTATTTTTTTACAAAAATTCTTTTTGGAGCTTTTGCACATAAAGATGTGTAGAAGCTATTGTAATAAAAAAAAATCATTTTTGTAAATTTTTTTCTACCTTTTTTAACTGTTTTTAAAGCATTTCTTTTAGTTTTTGAATTTTGGCTTCTACATGTATTTATATGCAAAAGCTCTGGAAGAAAATTCTGAAAAAAATATTTTTTACATGTTAAATTGAATTTTTATGATACATTTAACATGTTAAATGCACTGTTCCCCGGTTCCTCACTTTTTTAGTGTTCCCCATTGAACCCAACCCTATATATATGCAGTTAATCCCGTTTAATAGGTGTTTGTGTATGGTACACTTTTAGAATTATGCTGTTTTTTTACCTCATTGCAGATTGGGTACCCAACTCTACGAGCATTTGTTGAGTTCATATCTGGCTTTGACGTGCCATCTGGACGTCGTTCAAAGAAAGAAGATGAATTTCTTCTGGAAATCGGGAAGCCTTTGCGACCAGTCATGTTTGACTCTGTTCTGAACAATTTCTCCCCAGATATGCCAAATAGCTTCTCAGGGAGACCCAGGTTTGTTTTTTGATTCTCCTTAGTTCTATACATCTTTAGCTGAATAATGCATGTATCTTTTGTACAACTGATTGCATTACAAACTACAAAGTGCAAACCACAGGGACTATCTGTGTAGTTTTGGAAAGTTAGGGACCAAATCCAAAGTTTTAATAAACCACAAGGACCATCTGTATACTTTACTTCCTATTTAATAGGGGAATTTACGAAAATGGCCAAGAATGTTGTTGACTTACCAAATTGGCCATCTCATGCGTCGGAGGAGCAGCGCATCAGAGACCTTATGCGTCCGCCAATGCAGTAAAGGCACGTGTAAGTTTTGACCGGATGAGTCCGCCGCCAGCGCATCCGGGCCAAAAGTAAGCGGATGCGTCTGGCTCCGCTGCATCCCGAGGCGCTTGGCTGGCTGGCTAGTGGCTTGTTGATTGGCTCGTTTGGAGGAGATAGGAGACGCATTAGAGGCCTCGATATGCTTAATTTTTTTTAATTACATTATTTTTAACATTTTGGGATTATTTCAAAATTTTAATTTTCCCCCTATAAATAGCACCGAAAATCAGCTGTTTTATATGCAACCAATTTTGTACAATGCCAATCTATCTGCCTTTCGATAGTCTCCAAATAGAAATGAAGGTGTTTACATGTGTTGAAGATGACGTTTTTCTAAGCTTTAGAAGTGCCGGTGCTTATGGGTGACGCCGTGACGGTACCTGGCAGATAACACGGATGTGATCGGGTTTGCCCTTTAAGGGAGGTGGACTAACGAAGAAATGCGAAGAACTCACCTACAAAGGGCACTTGGATCACATCGTGTTATCGGATTTCTCCGTCCACGTCCTCTTCCACTTCCTCCTATGCCGCCAAATTGTTCAAAAACAGAGAGGAATTGGAGACCGAGCTTTGTGGATCACATCGTGTTATTGCTTAAAAATATCTTGTTTACTCCGTAATTTTTGTTGGTTTATTTTGGTTTGTTGTATAAAAGTAAAAAAAAAGTTGTACGATTTGCCTTTTTTGTATTAGTTATAAATCTGACATTTCTATCCATGTATCCATCTATATATTTAACATTAACAAACTAGTATATCACTACACAAATAATTAGAAGATATGGGTGGTGTTGAATTTGGACCATCAAGAGATAGACCACGTTCTCTTCGTAATTCGATCCGTGAAATTGTCCCAGATGCAGCTGTTAACACGGGAAGCGTCGCTGGACGCATAAGAAGACTCGGAAGACGCCTTCGATACCTAACACGTGATGCGTCGCTGGACGCACAAGAAGAGACGAAAAGACGCCTTCGGTACCTGACACGTGATGCGTTGGCAGACGCACCCGAAGAGTCTCAAAGACGCACGAGAGTGGTCTGAGCCAGGCGCATCACGCTAAGCCAGACGCAAGCTAAAGTGGATGCGTCGAGTGGACGCCTCCGAAGCGTCGTTACTTTAATTCCTAATCATTGAGACACGTGTCACTTCTATATTTAAGGACGCATGAATGAGCCGTGCAGACGCAAACGGTGCCTCGTAATCGGTGATGCGTTCCTCCGACGCATGAGATGGCCAATTTGGTAAGTCAACAACATTCTTGGCCATTTTCGTAAATTCCCCTATTTAATATATACGTATATATGATGAGTTTCTATATGTTGCCTTTTGGTGTTGACTTGAAGTTTTTCCAGGCAAGAGGATGCTCAAGAGTTTCTAAGTTTCTTGATGCATCAAATGCATGATGAATTGCTTAAATTTGAAGGACAAATTTCTCTTGTTAATGGGGGAAAAGTTTCATTGGTTGAGGGATGAAGACGGTGATAGTTGGGAGACAGTTGGCCCAAGGAACAAGACCGCAATTACCAGAAAACAGAGTTTTATTCCATCAAAGTTAAGTGAGATTTTTGGAGGTCAGCTGAAAAGTGTTGTCAAGGCAAGAGGTAAGTTGTGTGAATTGTGAAATCCGCTGATTTTGTTTGCATTTCTTGTCATGAAGTCTAGATAGGTGGAATTATATCATCCACGATCTTTCTTAAATTATCTAGCTCCATTAAATCAGAAAAAATAAACAATCATGATGGAGAAGCGTGTTAGTTTGCCAGTTGCATATGCAGTTAGTATCGCTGATATATCGGTTATCGTTCCCCATGTAAAAAATCGATGTCAAATATCGGTCAGAATATCAGTACTGATATCATCGGTGATATTGACCGATATCAGTACCTTTCTTCTTAGTTCTACCATTCGTATTTCTTGTTATTGCGGCTATTAGTGTTTTAAGTCTTAATGACTTCCTACTAGTGTTTCGCAAGTTGCAAAAGGTTAATTTGTCAAGGTAGGAGAGTATATTAAATTGTTAGTGTCAAATTGCTATATATATAAATTTGGTATGATATAAAAATTACCGATATCCCACCGCGTTAACCTATATATTTGCGTCACTCCGCAATTGTTTTTACTGTCATAACTTAGGTCTAAGGCCGTAGGCAACTATAACACATGTGGCATGCTGACTAACCAAATAGTATTAGAATCATCATTTCAGCCCTCAGATTGTTACATAATCTAAAATAACAATACTTCATATATCTTATGAACTCTTTATACTCTCGGTTTCCTAATTCTCATTTGATACTTTTTTCTCAAACGGCCCATTTCAACCTGAGCCCATTTTGACCTGAACCAGTCACCTCACCTGACCCAACGTGCCCGTTCCAGACTTCCAGGTGTATGTTAAATAGATGACTGAACCCTTGGCTTATTAAAACCTATATTTAACTTGATAGTAAACCTTAACGTAGATGATTGTTAACATTCCTATAACTGAAATGTGTTCACCTGATCATCAGGCCGAATTGGTAAGTGCAAGCAAATCCGTCAAGATACTAGAGCTTCCAGACATTCTAATCCTGCACTTGATGCGCTTTAGCTACGGAAGCCAAGGGAGCACCAAATTACTAAAACCCGTTTACTTCCCGCTGGAGCTCGTTCTTAACCGTGAATTGCTTGTTTTGCCGATAACTGAAGTATCATGAATCATGATCCTTGTTATTTTTTAATTATCATAGTAATAGTATTTTTTTAATCCATCAAGTAGGGGTGTGCACGGTTCGGTTTGGTTTTTAGGTAACCGAAACCGTAACCGAAATGCTCGGTTTTCGGTTTTTGAAAACGGTTCGGTTTCGGTTTTTTTGGTTTTAGCAACGGTTCGGTTTTTCAGTTTTTGGAACAAAATTACGCATGATTTGAAAATAAAAAGTATAATCCATGATTCAAAAGATTTTATTAGATGTTTATGTTTAAGTTATTATATTTAACCTTTTTTAATTAATATGTTTCTCCAAAGTTTTTTTAGGGCATTTTCTCTTATAGTACTTCGAAAATCATTTGATTTATATGTTAAATTTTGTTATTTGTTGTAGGCAATGGATAGATTATTTCAAAGATAGATAAAAATGTTAATGTTTTTATTGTAAATACATTACATTAAAGAATAAAACTAATAATTCCTAAATCAATATATAACAAACATTAAAAAAATGATATTTTAGGTTTTCGGGTTGGTTCGGTTTTTTGGTTTTCAGAAAATGTAAAACCATAACCGAACCGTAAATTTCGGTTTGTTTTTTTTTTTTTTTGGGTTTTTTTGTGCAGTTCGGGTAAATCGGTTTTTTCAGTTTTCTGCTCACCCCTACCATCAACTCATTCGTTATCTGTAAATCTCCTTAAAATAGACAAACAAGTATTTGTGAATCAACCAACGCGGACCCATTTCCACACTAATATAATTTGTATACAGGGTCGTAAGTATGAACTTGTGGCGACAATAACTCACCACGGGAGGGAGCCTTCAAAGGGTCATTACACTTCTGATATTTTGCATACAAGTGGCAAGTGGCTGCGATACGACGATGCATCTCATCGGTTGTTAATATTCCTATCAACAAAGTGGTTCATGACCAAGCTTATGTTCTCTTCTACAAGCAGCAGTAGATTTACACGTATTTAACAGGTTTTCTCTTACCATTTTTTTATTTTTTCCTCTATTAGGCTATAGGGTGTGGGGCACATGTATTGGATCATTAATTGCCACATAGGAACATGATTCACACCTACACCACCCCCTTGGAGTATAATTTCGTGGTGTGCGTGGATTAAACCACGGAAACCACGTTCCACTTTTTCTATTTTCTAGGATTAGCCACAATAAATATATCAACAATTTTCCTATTTTTTATATTCCTCTGTTGTCAATTCTATCAAAGTGCAGAAACCCTAACCAGCAACAACGCAACAAGAATAGCAGCAGCAATACGACAATAAGAACCCTAACCCTCGTTTATATTCCTCCAACAAGACGACAAGCAGCAGGTTTGTTGTTTTTCATTTTTTTCGCTGTTTGATTTGTTATTCTGTTGTTTGTGGCTCTAGATCGATCTATTTAAATGTACGTTTACATTTTCTATTACAGTTTTACTATCAGTATCTATTTAGAGGTTTCAATTGTGTCATTGTAACCCTAAAATGTTGTCATGTGTGTTATTTTCTTTGTTTCGTAGTTGATTAGCTTTGGTTATGTGTGTTCTGTATTTTGTATTTGATTATATTTAAATTTCATTCTAAACAATCTGTTAGTTGTAAATTGTAATCCACTATCAGAGTCTTCTCCATCTTTAAACTTGTAGATGTAATTCTCATGTAGCTTTGTTTTTTAACCACTACTCTGATAGTATTTCATAAAGTAATATGCATGTTCCTTATTTTTAACTTTCAATTGTTGAATCTGTATGTATATATAGTTAGTTTTTAGTTTCATCATTTTGTGGTGGCTGCTCTTTGCTCCGGTAGATGCAACGTTTCCATCATAAAGTTTGAGTTGCAGTTAGGGGTGTGAATTTCTAACACGATCCGAAAACCATACACGAACCTAACACGAAATGCGCGGGTTTAGGTTTAGTCTAAACGGGTCCGGGTTCGTGTGAAATTTCGGGTCGTGTTCGGGCTCATATGTATGATACGATTTTCGGGTTCGGGTTCGGGTTTGTGTGAAATTTTCGGGTTCGGGTTGGGTTGAACTCACCAACTGCGAACACGACCCTGTTAGCACCCCTAGTTGAAGTTGCTGATGGGTGTGATCATATACTTCTATCACATGTGCTGCAACTTTTTAGTGATACATATCGTGGTAGATGGGTTAATACATTGGACTCATAATCAATGTATTCACATGCTTATCTTAGTATTTGTTTCTAGTTGAAGACTAATATATGTATATATGGGTATCTGTATTAAGTGTATGGGTATGTTTATTTGTGTGCATTGACATTCATATAGTTAAAACATCATTGCATATTAAAAGTTAAATTTTGTCTAGTTCTTCTTGAAATTTATCACATCGGACCGAACCGTAGGAGCTTCAGCCTATAATTCTTTTTGTATGGTATTTCAATTTTTTATATTTTAATTTGTTATACTTTTTGTACCGGTTGTTGAAGGGCAACAAAAATCTAACATGTGGGCGTTATACAACGAGACTACCCATAACCATCTTCGTTCGGATTTGATTGAACATGTTTGGCAATTTAGTCGGGTTAACAACAACGAGTAGTTTTCTTTTCTTAATTTATAATATGTAGCTTAAATTTGGATGTTATTTTTTGTATTAATTTGAATGCGATGTAGTTTTATTACTAAAATTTATTTAATTTTATTTGTTGTTTATTTAAAATAATAAAATGTATTTCACACAAAAAAAGGGTGGATAGTGGTTTAGGTCATGACCACACCCTTAGGACAGTGGTTTTGGATGGTGAATTAGAGGGCGATGACATGTCGCTGACGTGGAGGATCATGGTGGGCATGAGGCTCATGACCACACCCTTTAGCCTTACACAAGTGCACCATGTCGTAGAAAAACATGTGCAATTTTCTGCTTTATAAGTTTATGGTAGTGTGTCGGTTTTTTTGTTTGTTAGGGCTGCGTAAAACGCTCTTGCTCTCTTCTTTCATTTGGACTTGAAAATTTAACACCGAGTCACCAACCTAATTGGTGGGTATCTAATGTGTTTCGAAGAATTATAAAATATATGGGTTAAATGGGTCAACCTATGAGCCTGCTAGGTTGGCCCAAAATGGATCAACCCGAACTAATTAGCTACAAATGTTCTCGCTGGTTTAACCTAAACTCACGAATTTCTTGTTCGATTTGTGTGGCGTCATGAATTCATACCCTTAATTGAGGGTTTTTTTTTTTTTTTTTTCTCAAATGAGTCAGACAGTTTTGTAAACTATATTTTGAAAATGATAATTTTAACCTTTTTTGTTGCATGAAATGATTCAGACATTATCATTGGAGTACATTTGTATGAGTTTTTAACTGTTATGACTTTGATTTTGCATCGTCATATCATACGGGTCGAATTTGTCAGATATAAGTGGTTGGTCATGCCATTGGCATTCATTCGTCGCATTCATATCTTATGCATGTACTTTGTATTGAAGTTAAAGGGAAGTTATTGCACTTGTTTTAACATTTATGTAAAAACATTATTTTACCCCTTTTACTAGAGAGAATGAATGAATTTGTATATATAATGACGATTATATCCTTCTATTTACGAGTAAACAAACTAAGTTCCAGTAAACAAACTCCGGATGACAGGCATTAAGCATATATCTTGTTTTATGAAATACTTATTGTATAAGGATGTAAATTACTAGTATGACTCGTGTAATACATGAGAACTTGAGCTTGGCTCATTCAGAGTTATAAGTCTAAAGCTTGAACTAAGATTATCAATAATTTTTTAAGTTCAAACTCGGCTTTGACTCTAGTGGTTTATTATTAATAAGTATTTAACTTTTTAAGTTGAAACTCATGATGTGAAGCCCAAACTCATTGAAGCTTGGCTGGCTTTAAGTCGTCAGCCTACATATAATAGGCTTGCGAGCCTAGTCAATATTTGAATGGCTAACAATGGCTTTAATCGGCCACACTTTTTTTGCCATGTGTTAAATAACTTATCACAATAATACGTCATAACGCCAAGATGGTTTCAATATACATTTTAGAGTAGTTTATTTAACAATGATAAAAGTTTTAAAGCCAAATTGACTTTCATATGCTCATGAAAACCGAAGCCCTTAAAAGTTGTTAGAAAATGTCATTAAAATAATATAATTAGTTGTAATTTAAATTGTTTGAATTTTGTTTATTACATTTCGAACTCTTTAGTTTAAAAACGTATACGAAATGATAATGATCATTTAATATATATATAATTGGTGGGTTGAGATCTTGTACAAACAGTGCTAATTATAAGAACCGTAAGAACAGATCTGAACCATTAACAATTTAAATCAAGGGTTGATATTGATTATAAATAAAACCCTTATAATTAAAAATTACTACTAACAAATTAGGGGTAATTTTGTAAATTGCTATTCATTTGACCATTTTCCATTAAATACAAATTTCACCAAGGTTTTTAAAACTAAAATAACTTTATATGCTTCATTATTTAAAAAAAATATATATATCATAAAATCAAGTATTTTTTATCTTTAATATGAGTACCATATTGCTATACTTTTTTTGTATTTATGAAAGTGATTTTTAAAAAAAGTTAACAAAAGGTGTTTTATAATTGTGCTGATAACGTGCTGATTATGTGTTAATTACAAAATAATACAAACAAACACCAAAAGTAGATATAATCAGCACATCTGGTGTGCTGATGTTGTGCTAATGTCGTTTATGTTGATAATGGAGAACGATTGAGGACGATGTGCTGATAATGAAGAACAATTAAGGATGTTATGCTAATTATATAGTGTTGTGCTGATTATATTTTTTGTAATTATTTTTAATTAGTTATAAATATATATGGTCAAAAGGTCTAAATTATCCCTAAACTATTTTTTTATTGATGGACACTTGTCAATTATGTGTTGGTTCTTACAATTCTTACAAATTTAAGTGTTTGTATTTGATCTCACTCCTATAATTGGTAAAGCTGGTTTAAGATAATATAATTAGTTGTAATTTAAATTGTTTGAATTTTGTTTATTACACACTTTTGGTTAGGATTGGTGTAAATGACATACAGTGTATGTGAAGTTAGATGCTCTTCTCACATTTCATTAAGTGCTTTATTTGATGTATATAATTGGTAAAGCTGGAAGACACGCGTCTCTAAGGTGGATGACTGCACAAACAGATTAGTCAGAATAAACCACGACTGTGTAAGCTATTCATTTCCAATTGTGCTATTAATAGATATTAATAAACATAAGGTAGAGAGACACTTAGGCTACGTGATGATGTTTCTAATCCGTCACCACTCTCTATGTCAGCATCACATCAATCCATTCTCATCCACCACCAATCAAATTGCTTCAATTTATTCAAGTAGGCTCATGGTCGGTGTGGATAAAGACATGCTCACAATGCATGGATTGGGGGGGGGGGGGGAGGTTACAACGCGAATCATGTCCCATGTGGCAATCCATGACCCAAACCACCATCTCCACAGTCTTGTACATGTGTTTTAAATGTGATAAATAAAACAAGAGCAATACGTTATCTTTCCCTCTTGTACACGTGATTATTTTCCATGCTTGAAATAAAGTATATAAGAAAGGGAATATGCCACAGAATAGTAATGAAGTTTTAGGAGTGTTTCAATTAAGTCACTGATAAAATTTATTGTTCCAATTAGATCATTCTACTTTATTTTGGTGTTCTAGTGCTAGATATTTTACCTGAATAGCAGGTCATAGTCCTACATGGCATTTATTTAACTTTTTTTTTTTCAAAAAAAAAACATGATGACATGGAATAAAAAAACAAACATAAAAAATCAAAACCCAAAAGGATCAAATATTACAAATCGTTGAAATTTTGTCGTTAGTTGTTTATCTTCTTTTATAACTTTTTAGATATTTTGAAAAAAAAAAATCACAATTTTTTAATTTTTTCGCATTTTTTTTTAACTTTTCTACAATTTTTTTAAACCTATTTTGCATTTTTTTTTCTAATCCATTTGACATTTATGTGCCATGTCAACAATTTTTTTAAATAAAAAACCTAAATAAATGCCATATAGGATGGGCGACCTTCTATTTAAGTAAAATATCTAGGATTGAAACATCAAATGAAACTTGAATGACCTAATTGGAACAAAAAAAATTATGAGTGAGCTAATTAGAACACTCTTGAAACTTGGTTACTGTTGTACAAAGTTAACCCTATAAGAAAAGAAAGAATAATTGTCTCGGATACCTTTGAACTTTTTTGCAAAAAGGAGGGCATGGTCCAGAAATCATTTTAATAATCTATCCTTCTAAACTTCCTTTAATTTTTTTAATATACACTATATGTAAATCCATCTATTTAAAAAACGTTCTCTTGTGTTCTCATGAAGTAATGTGAAGGTGTTCACAATACTAATTTGGGAAAGAGAATTATGAAGGAATAACCGAGTTTTAGTATTGATATTGTTATCCATGATCTATTGGTATGGTGTTCTCCCTTTATAACTGTGAAGTTATGAATTTAGATCCTTTCAAGTAAAAGATGATAGTCACTTATATTTTTTTGAAAACATAAAACCACTTAAAATTTCATTACCTATTCTATTGTTGTACATCTTTTAAATTTAAATATTATAATGTTTTAAAATTGAGTGGTTCATTGTTGTACATCTTTTAAATATTATAATGTTTTAAAATTGAGTGGTTTAATAGAATATATATATAACTTTGTTACTATTTACTGAATCAATATATTGTCTTGAAACTTGAATTTCACATTTTCTCTTTTTTGATTATTTCAATTTTATTTTTTCATTTTTGTATTACACACGTATATAGTGTTAAGATTTAATACAAGTAATTTTATCATACTAAACGTACAAATAACTAGAGTAAGTTTATTACTCAAGTAATAATAATTATTGTAATTCAAATGACAATTGTTCATGTATTTAATATGTTAACTTCATTTGTATTGAATCACGGCCCTATAATATAAAACGTTTAAGAAGCTATTGTCATAATAGTATGATTGATTTATATCTAATACCGACTAGTAGAATTAATTATGTAGCTTTCTAATCATATATTTTGTATATATAAGTATAATATGAGTTTAAAACAAAAGTACGTAAATTTCATTAGTGAAAAAGAACAAAAATACGAATAAAAATAAGATTCCTACTTAAAAAAAAAAAAACTCTATTTAACCAATATAGTTATTATATAAAATAAGCTACAGAACCAACATTCTCAAAAATACCTTTGTTTGTTTGTTTTTTTTTTAATGAAATTAATAAATATAAAAAATGGAATTAATAAAGTTAAAAAAAAGGAAAAATAAATGAAGTGTCAACGCTCCTAAAATGATTCGGTAATGTAACGCGGCGAAACGAGACAGAGTGCCAGCCTATGAATGAGAATGAAGGTAAATACGATGAATATAAAATATTAAGAAAAGAAAAATAAAAAAATTAATTGGCTGTTAATGAACTGGCACCGACCGACACGTGGAGTTGCAGAACGACTTTTTATGATGGGTCCACATCAACCGTCCTCCTTTCTCGCAATTGGTCGCCGACACCACTCGGACAAGACGTACGAGGGCCCTCTCCTTTTTATACAACTTCAAATAATTTATACAACTTGAAATAAAGAATTAAACTGTGTTTGTATTATTGACACACCTGACCCTTTAAATTGACGTCTTCAATACGCATTGTATACAATGCGTATTACTTTTTCAATTTTTAATAAAGACTGATGTGTCAGATTTTGTCTATTTGACTAGACCTATACGGGTCGTATAGGCCTATACTGGTTGTGTTGGTTAAGTTTTTTTTTTTTTTTTTTTTTTTTTTTTTTTTTTTACAATTTTTTTACATTTGTTTATGGTTTTAACAAAGTTTTCTAAAAAATATTTATTTTTTTTAAATAAAAACTTCCTTTTTTTTTAAGAATGCCATGTGCAACGTAGTAGGTCGTATTGGTTAAGTCGTTTTTTTTACAATTTTTTTATACATTTGTTTATGGTTATAACAAAGTTTTCTAAAAAATATTTATTTTTAAATAAAAAATGTTGGAAATTTAATAATTAATATTATATTTTTTGGGTAAAGATAATTAATATTATATTATGAGTTAATATAATTAATTTTTAATATTTAAGCCAAGATGAATGAGATATCTTATGCATTAAGTTTGTGTGTTGGAACCATAAACATGTGGGAAATTGAGCTTGTCCCACATAGGTGGAGAGATAAATCGTTTGTGGATTTATAATTAGAACTTTCTACACGAATGTATTTTTGTGTGACAACTCACACCTAGTGGTAGCCAGGAGGGTGCGAAGCACCCGACACGCGCACGCGCCCGTTCCCGAGCACGGGACCGGGACGAGGGCGATGGGCGCAATGTGGCGCTTTGATGGCGCACTTCGCACGCTCGCATCGCCGCGAGCCGCTTAGAGCCGCCTTTAGTATTTTTTATATGTGTCTTGGCCGGGTGTTGTCAACTAGAGACTGTTCAAACTCTACCAGTCAAATGTCTGAGTTACAAAATTTTTTATGACATTGAATTCTAAATTTATTTTATAGGTTTCAGAATTCATTGTGCTATTGAATTCTATAAACTAATTTTATTGAAGGGTGCATTCAATATTCAGTTATCTTATTCGAATTCTGATCAGTATAAATACAAAGCTTTGTGCTTTGTTTTAGATACACTGAAATTCGTATGGTTCATACCACACACACAGCTTCAAACATTTCCCTAATCTTGAATCTCTACGCACACTTGTTTCAGGTATTTTTTCAGGTGCTAGGCTAATCTCGGCAGCACAATCTGCTTAGGCTGTTGTACCCTGGGAAACAGACGGGTTCACCTGGGTGGCCCGAAATCTGTTTTAAGGGAAGCGTGATCTTCACGTGCCTCAGTCACCGTCGTTTTCTTGTAACCTGTTCTTAGTTTAATTTACATTTCTTGTATTGTAATTTCTTTCAGTTTACATCTGTTCCTCTTTATGTATTGCAATCAGATTGTTTATTAATAAAATTGTTATTTTATTTATTTTTGTGAACGGTTGTCCTACAAGCTTAAAACAGATTTTTAAAACCCGTTCACTGTTTTGGTTTTAAAAATTTTTATAAACAGTTTGTTTTGTTCATTAGCAAACTTTTGTAGTTTGTATTGATTTTCTGTAAACCAATCTGTTTCTGCTATAAACTGATTGAATTTTTATTCTTGTTTCAGAAATGGCTACTGTTTCAGCAACCACATCAACCACTGTTGGATCCACATCCACTACCATGGGACCATTAGTTGGTACCTAAGCGGCTCAAGCAGTTGCTAACCATGCTGAAAAACCAAAGAAGTTCATTGGTTTGAATTTTAAGAGATGGCAACAAAAGATGTTCTATCTGACCACTCTAAACCTTGCGAGGTTTTTGACAGAGTCCCCTCCTGTTCTCGCAGAAGGGATAACTGAGGTCCAATCTGTGAGTGCTGTGGAGGCTTGGAAACATTCTGAGTACCTATGCCGCAACTATGTGTTGAATGGCCTCTCAGATGCCTTGTATAACGTGTATCTCAAGGTTCCAACTACCAAAGAATGATGGGAGTCATTGGAACGGAAATACAAGACTGAGGATGCGGGTACTAAAAAGTATGTTGTGGCTAGGTTTTTGGACTATAAAATGATTGATTCAAAAACTGTGATGAGTCAAGTCCAAGAACTGCAGATTATTCTTAGTGATATTCTGTCAGAAGGGATGAATCTGAGTGAAACATTCCAAGTGGCAGCAATTGTTGAAAAATTGCCTCCTAGTTGGGTGGACTTCAAGAATTACCTTAAGCATAAGCGAAAGGAAATGACTATCGAAGATCTTGTAGTTCGTCTTCGTATTGAAGAGGACAATAGAATATCACACAAAGGAGGTCAAGTTGAAGCTTCTGCAAAAGCGAACCTTGTGGAACATGGTCAATCCTCAAGGGGTCACAAGGGTAACAAAGGCCACAAGTTTAATGGAAAAGGGAAGAACAAAGGTGTTGACCTTGGGCCAAAGAAAGGTGGTGTGAAGAAGAAGGCTGGTCCCTTTAAAGGGAAGTGTTACAACTGTGGACAAACTGGTCACCGTGCTGACCAATGTAAAGAGCCTAAATGTGACACGGCTCTTATGGTTGATGATGATGGTATGCCATTAGTGGCCATGATTTCAGACCTCACTGCCATGGTGGAGGAGGTAAATTTGGTGGGTAACGAGCCAAAAGGGTGGTGGGTTGATAGTGGGGTAACCCGCCATGTGTGCCCAGATAGGACCCTCTTTAATACATTTAAAGAGGTGGTAGGAGAAAAGTTGTACATGGGTAATGCTGCTACAGCTGGTATCAAGGGAGAAGGTGATGTGATCTTGAAGTGGACTTCTGGCAAAGAGCTCACTTTGAAGAATGTGCTTTATGTTCCAGACCTGCGCAAGAGTCTTGTGTCGGGTTGGATGCTTAACAAGCATGGCTTTCGTTTGGTTTTTGAAAGTGATAATTTTGTTTTAACTAAGCGTGGTATGTTTGTTGGAAAGGGCTATGCCCAAAATGGCATGTTTAAACTTAGTGTAATGGCTGTTAAGAAAAACATGAATAAAAGTGCTAGTACTTCTGCTTACTTGGTTGAGTCTCCTAATGTTTGGCATGGACGTCTTGGTCATGTAAATTTTAATTCGATGCGTCGTTTAATTAAATTAGATTACATACCAACTTTTGCCATTGACTCTAAAACAAAATGTAAAACTTGTGTTGAAGCCAAACAAACAAGATCATCCTTCAAATCAGTTGAAAGAATAACTGAACCCCTTGATCTGATTCACACTGATGTGTGTGACTTAAAATCAATTCCCACCAGAGGTGGTAATAAATATTTTATTACCTTTATCGATGACAATACAAGATATTGTTATGTTTACTTACTTAAGAGTAAGGATGAAGCAATTGACAAGTTTATCTTGTATAAAGCTGAAGTTGAGAATCAACTCAACAAGAAAATAAAACGTGTGAGAAGTGATAGAGGAGGTGAATATGTTTCACCATTTGAGGAATTATGTGCAAAAAGTGGCATAATACACGAGTGTACCCCTCCTTATAGACCCCAATCAAATGGCATCGCGGAGCGAAAGAATCGTACACTAAAAGAAATGATGAATGGCATGTTGATAAGTTCTGGGATGAGCCAGGACATGTGGGGGGAGGCCATTTTGTCGGCTAATTTTTTGTTAAATAAAATACCTTTCAAGAATAAGGACATAACACCTCATGAGTTGTGGTGGGGACAGAAATCATCTTATAAATACTTGAAAGTGTGGGGGTGCCTAGCCAAGGTGATTGTTACACCCCCTAATGCACTTAGAATAGGGCCAAAAACTGTTGATTGTATTTTCATTGGATATGCCAAAAACGGTAGCTCACATCGTTTTCTTGTATATGAATCCAAGAATCCTGATGTGCACAAGGACTCTATCATAGAGACAAGACCAGGAAATGTGACTTACTTTGAAGAAGAGTTTCCAATGTTAGTACAAACTCATGCGAGTTCTTCAACAACCAATCATGCAAGTTCATCAATAATGGTTGATGAGACTGTTCGATTGGAAACTCAAGAACAATTAGAGGTTGAATAGGGTGAGCCAAGAAGAAGTAAAAGGCAAAGGACTGAGAAATCCTTTGGGACTAACTTTCTTACATTCATGGTTGAGAGTGAGCCTCAAACCTATCGAGAAGCAGTTACCTCTTCAGATGGACCTCAATGGAAAGAAGCCATCAAGAGTGAAATTGATTCTATCTTGCAGAATCATACTTGGGAGCTAGTAGATCTTCCACCAGGGTGCAAGCCACTTGGATATCGATGGATATTCAAGAAAAAGATGAAAGCTGATGGCTATGTCGACAAGTACAAGGCAAGGCTTGTGATCAAAGGGTTTAGACAAAAGGAAGGTCTTGACTATTTTGACACATACTCGCCTGTGACCAGAATAACCTCAATTAGATTTGTGCTTGCAATTGCAGTTTTGAGAAATTTGGAAATGCATCAAATGGATGTAAAAACTGCATTTCTCAATGGGGAATTAGAGGAAGAGATTTACATGGAACCACCAGAGGGTTTTTCTGCTCCTAGCCAAGAGGGCAAAGTGTGTAAACTCGTCAAGTCATTATATGGCTTGAAGTAAGCTCCAAAACAATGGCATCAAAAATTTGACCAAGTTATGCTTAACAGTGGTTTCAAAATAAATGAATGCGACAAATGTGTCTATGTGAAAGACACTTCTAAAGGTTATGTGATCTTATGCCTTTATGTAGATGATATGCTTATCATTGGGAGTGATGATAAGATGATCAAATCTACTAAAGACATGTTGAAAGCGAGATTTGACATGAAAGATATGGGTCTAGCTGATGTGATTCTTGGAGTAAAGATCATTAGAACCCAAACTGGTTTGGTGCTAAGTCAATCTCATTATGTGGATAAGATCCTTGAGAAATTCAATCCTGGGGACATGAGTGTAGCTCAAACTCCAATTGATACCTCTCAACATTTGTCAAAAAATAGAGGCGAGAGTGTTGCTCAATTGGAATACTCAAGGATCATTGGCAGTCTTATGTATCTCATGTCATGTACTCGACCAGACTTAGCATATGCTGTGAGTAGGCTAAGTAGATATACTAGTAATCCTAGTTCAGATCACGGGAAGGGTATGACAAGATTGTTAAGGTATTTGAGATACACGAGAAATTATGGACTGCATTATGGCCAAAATCCAGCTGTTGTGGAAGGATTCAGTGATGCCAACTGGATATCCGATACGAAAGATTCCAGATCAACAAGTGGTTATATGTTTACCCTTGGAGGAGCAGCTATATCTTGGAAGTCATCCAAACAAACTCTTATAGCTAGATCCACGATGGAATCTGAGTTTATCGCGTTAGATAAAGCTGGAGAAGAGGCAGAATGGTTGCGTCAATTCTTGGAATATGTTCCAAGATGGCCTAAGCCTTTGACTGCTATTTGCGTACATTGTGATTGCCAATTAGCTATTGGTAGAGCTCAAAGTGCAATGTATAATGGCAGATCAAGACACATGCGACGTCGGCATAATACGATACGACAACTACTCTCAACTGGAGTTATCACGATTGACTATGTGAGGTCAAAGGATAACATTGCGGATCCACTTACAAAAGGCTTAAGCAGAGAGGTAGTACATAATTCGTCAATAGGAATGGGTCTAAAGCCCTTGGAGTAAGTTTGTACAACGGAAAACCTATGCTAGAAGATTGGAGATCCCATGATCTAGGCTCAATAGGACAACCTGACTGTACGAACTGAGATCACTGTGGGGGAGTACCTCAACATACAAAGGGAGTTACAAACTTCCTAGTCCATTCCTACTTATAATCAGTGATATCAAGAGAGGTTAAGCATATGGCTTTTAATGATTTGTAAATCACCTATGTTAGAGAGAAGTGGGGTCGCTTCAAATGGAATTGGGGGCACAATTCCTAGAGCTCTCGCAGAACCAGGATGGTGCTCCATGACCATAACGGACACAACTATGAGGGGTTAGCCAGACCAGGAAGAGTAATGTGTGATATGTAATAACGTCTACGTAAAAAGGGGTTGGTTCAAGGACATCGCGTCTACTAACCGCTAGGAGACTAAGTATATGTCATAAAGGAGGGTTCAAAGGGAAACCTACCTATCCTGCATTACTTAACCGCTGAAATTTTATCATGACACTTGAGTGTATGGGACGATCTCTATTCATGTGGGGGATTGTTGGAAATTTAATAATTAATATTATATTATGAGTTAATATAATTAATTTTTAATATTTAAGCCAAGATGAATGAGAGATCTTGTGCATTAAGTTTATTTGTTGGAACCATAAACATGTGGGAAATTGAGCTTGTCCCACATAGGTGGAGAGATAAATCGTTTGTGGATTTATAATTAGAACTTTCTACACGAATGTATTCTTGTGTGACAACTCACACCCAGTGGTAGCCAGGAGGGTGCGAAGCACCCGACACGCGCACGCGCCCGCGCCCGGGCACGGGACCGGGACCGGGACGAGGGCGATGTGTGCAATGTGGCGCTTTGATGGCGCACTTCGCACGCTCGCATCGCCGCGTGTAACACCTCGAAATTTTGCGTCCAACAATGTATTGACACGTGTCTTGAGTTTACACGTGGTATTAAATAAAGAATAAAGGACTAAAGTTGACAAACATGGAAAGTATGTAAATTCGAGGGTTAAAAATGTCAAAGAGGGATAAATACATTGTAAAGTAACCCTAAATGATGCTCGTACCTTCAAACGGATAAATCATGGATCGTACGGAACGAAATACGGAAGAAAGTGAGAGATTACAAACTACAGGGGTTAATTGTGTCAACATGTTTAAGTTATACCTCTGAGTGACCCTTTAACATACCCGAGGCTTTGTAACAGTAAATTTCGCTCACTAGAATATACGATATAAATTTCATGAAGTTCCGCGTTAAAACGAGAAAGTTATGATCAATTCCGTATGCAAGGGGGAAGCGTCAACAATGAAAGATAAGGCTTTTCGGATAGTAATTAAACTAACCGGGGACTTAACGGTGCGGGTAAAAGTCATGAGGCCCTTATTCGTAATTAATCGAGGCCCACATCGCAAAGTTACCCCTTCGAAACCGAAAGGTCAGGCTAATAATGGCAAAAGATTTGAAAATCTTGAATAACAGGCCTCAGGCGGCCCGCATTAGAGAAACAAGGAAGTTCAGGCAGGCCGCGAGCCATATGAAGATCCGGTTCCTGACATAAGGATTCAGGCAGCTCGCGTGAGCCTAGCCTGATCCTTAATGCGGGCCGCGTCAGGTCCCCAAAAGCAGAAAACTCACACAGATTCAATGTTTGATGCTTTAACCGACCTTGGGAGCAATTATGGCAGCATGGGCGCCCCCTACATGTCCCCTAGCACCCAGGGACAGCTGCTGATCATCCATGAGCAATTATAGACTTAGTTGTGATGATCTTATGCACCATTTTTCACTATAAAAGGCAATGTAGTGCACACAATTGAAACACACCTCAGACCTGCTTTCTTCTGGAGCTCAAGAGCATTCTTCTAACATCTCTGGTCATGCACCAAGCTTCTGTAAGTATGCCTAACCCTTTGTGGTTTAGTTTTTGCTTAGTTATAGCCTAAAAGTCAATCCGTCGTAATTAACGATTGACTTGACGATAAATCACAAATGGTCCAGTGGTTTATTGAATCAAAGGTAGTTATATGTTGGTAATCATGTGGGCATTAAACCCCTAAAAGGGCACCCTCTGATTCCCACTCTAACTAGTCTGAATGTCGAGTCAAACTTGCTTAGAAAAAGTCAACAGAATGCTATTTTGCGATTTTATGCATAATCAGTAATGTAGATGGTGTGTAACCTGTTTTAACACTCATATAACATGATAATAAGTATATTAACTAGTCTAAGCTTGTTTGATCCGACCATTTACTGTTTTGACCCGGTTCGGAACCGAAAGTCGCAAAACTTTGACTTTTGCTTTGACTTCAGTTCTGACCCGTTATGGTATGATTTAGATATGCCTTAGGACTCTCTTAGGACCAGGTTACATGATGGTATAACCTATGTGACCGGTTCGTTGTTTGTCCGAGTCTTTAGCACATTTCCGTTAAATGCTTAAAAGTTGACCGTAACGCCCTTGTCACTTTAAAACGAGAATTTTGGACATGTGAAAGGACAATAATCTTAGTTACTGATTTCTAAGCATGTCCCTAAAATTTCACGTCAATCCGAGGTCTAGAATGGGAGTTATGCTAAATAGCGCAATTACGAAGACTTTTAGTAATTAAATGGCGCAATTAGCATAACGCCTATCTAAACCCAGATTTCGACACCAAACCTTTTACACACTGGTGTAAAATAATATTTTGGAATTTTTAAAGATTTTTAATGATTTTTAACCTGCTCATAACATGCGGTTATGACATCGGTTCGGTAAATATCGAATATACCCTTTTCGAGCATAACTTTAGTTCTACAAGGTCTTTTGACCCGATTCCAGTTGCTACTGATTTTAAATAATAAATAGAGTATTTTGGACTTTATAAACTGTTCTAAAAACTCAGATTTCCTGTAGAACTCAGAAACCTCTTTTATAATCTTTAAAATGACCAAAATACCCCTACGGGGCATATATTGGATTAAAACTCGTTACGGGCATTATGGAAGGTATCATACTGATACCACAACCTCTTTAAAGCATATTAACTAAGGAAACTTGTGTAGGACTCTTACGGTTACCCGTTACGCCTTTTGCGCGCACGGTTCGGCTTATGTAACTAGTTTACATGAACTAGCCGAAACGGGTCAAACCTTATTGTTTTGACCTCAAAATCCAGAGTGTGATTATATTACCCATATAAAACAAGTCTTCAAACTTGTTGGGTCCGAATCACATTCCATTCCCGGTTTTCGCCTTTCACGCGATTAAACCGTAACTATCCTTTGAAACTGACCGGTCTAAGCTAAGGCTAAATTAAAGACCCGTTAGGATTCTAATAGGTTGATTTAAACCTTCGTTCCAGAATAGGAGATCAGTAAAAGAAACTTGCATTGTTTATTAAGGATAAATACTTGCTCAGGTAAATACTTTTAACTTATTTTCCGTTATACGGGCTTGGGTTACGATATTTAAAATACCGCTTGGTTGGGCAATTGACCCCAACTCATTAGTAGTTGGGTATTATCAATGTGACCCGTTTAAAAACTTGTTTTGTTGGCTTTACGCCTTTGGGAGCTTAATGACCATGTCCCGGATATCCTTGGCATCATTTTACGAAATGGCCACGACCCCGACACACGGGTGTAGGCGTACACCCGTAATGTGTCTATATTATTAAAGGTATAACCGTTGGTTTTCCCGCCACGGCTTTATGCTTAGTAGCGTGTCTATTAACCTTTAACCCGGCACGACCCGGCCGACCGAACGCATAGTAACATGTAATTCTTTTACAAGATTTAATTATAAATTACCCCAAGTTATAAAGAGTTTGTGCCATGTGCATTCAAATCAATTTTATTAAACATTTTACAAAAAGTGTCGGTTGAATGTATTTACCAGTGTAAACTGACGTATTTTCCCTAAAAAGATTAAATGCAGATTCTAAGCGTAATTGGCTGGATATTTCTCCTTAGCATCAATAAAGAGTCTCGCAAGCTTAAGATGCCTACGTCTGTTGAACAATACTTATATTTTATTTTGATCCTCTGTGGATTATATTTCAACAATCGTAATACTTTGACATTACATTCAAAGGTTGAAATATATTTATCTTTATGCTTCCGCTGTGCATTTATATATTGTGTGGTTTGACTATATTGTTGCCAACTATGTCACGGTAATCCCCTACCGGGCCTACCGGTGATACACGTGGAAATCGGGGTGTGACATGTTGGTATCAGAGCCAACGTTGAGTGAATTAAACACTATCCATATGTGTTTAATCTCAATGACACAATTGCACATACTTGAGTCTAGACAAGAACATAGGACAAATTCGAATTTGTTATTCCAGTTTGTCTTTTATTGTTTATTGTGATTTAAAGATTTTTAAGCAGGAATTATGCCACCAGCAATTAGAAGAGGAGGAAGAGGCAAAGGGCCGATCACTACTCACAATGATCACGTCCAGTACAAGGAGTGAAGAACCTCAGAGACGTAGAAGAAACCTCTTTTAACCTGCAAGACATTCTACCTCGCACAGTTCGACACCTTCATACCGTCACTCTTTTGGACCAAATTCGGAGAACGATCCCAGTAACCCTCAACCTTCTTTTATACCTCTCCAGCGATCTGCTTCGCACCGTTCCTACGGTGATCCTACTCCTTTATTTCAAGGCCGATTTAACCCGGCTGATTATGTCCAAGAACCAATAGGTTATAACCCTTTAGGACCTGAAGACCATTTCTCTGAAGATAATGCGGTAGATATGGATGAAGACACGGATCCCATAGAACCTGCAAGAGGTACTCCCAACCACCCTATCGAGATCTCTGATGGGTCATCCTTCCATGGAACACCCTATCAAGGTCCCGACAGTTTCCAGGCGAGGTTTAACCAGTGTGATTGGTACTTCACACCTTCTCATCACTTCTCGCCTCATGAGCAGCAACAGCAACAGGATCCTTCCGAGGATTCGCGTTTCGTGGCAGTTACGCCACCGCCTCCTCCGCCACTAGTTCAACCAGCACCTCCAGATCCGCCAAGGCGTAGGAGATCAGGCGCGCGGATGTCCACCCGAGGAGGGGAATTCCATTTTAGCACCCCTCGCCACTCGAGTGCAAGTCGCTTTCCGCCAGTACCCGAAGAGCCACAGTTAGGGGAACCTTCTGGTCACCCTGCAGAGGTGAATTCTGCACCAGTTGCACCACCTCCACCACCATTCGGCTATGAGAATCCAATACCAGCATACGGCGGTTCCACCGCGTACAACCCGTTTGAGCAGCCGACTCACACGCACTACAACTATAATTATGATGCCGACCCATACATGGTAGCGACTAATTACAATGCCCTCCATCCAGACAGAGCTTATGGAAACCTTTGGGGAACAGATTACTCAGCTCATGGGTATCCAATACCTCCTAGACCTCCGGCTCAACAACCGTCGCAGCAACCACGTTTTTCTCCACCGGAGCAAGAAGAAATCCTCCACCGTCTAAACCGAGTGGAACGAGACTTTGAGCAAGAACGTAAAAGTAATCGTGGATTCCTTACAGGCCTAGCAAACCTACTAAAAGGGAGGAAGAAACGAGATCATTAGTCTCCGTATGTATTATTGTAGTTACAATTACAATCAAGTCCCTGCGAGGACATTTGTCTTAAGTATTTTAGTCCTTGCGAGGACATTTACCGTGTTTAGTCCCTACGTGGACAATTGCATTTTCAGTCCCTGCGTGGACTTATCTTTTAGTCCCTGTGTGGACATCTATCTATGTAATTGGTCCCTGCGTGGACTTGTTTTCTGTAAACCTCTGCGTAGGTATTCATTTAATTAGAAGTCCCGTTTAGGGCAGTGTATAACCATTATTATGATTAATGGAATATATGTTATAAATTTCATTTTGTTATTATATACAATGAAACAAAGATCATTCCTTTTAAATTAATCTGCCTAAATAAAGAATCTTAATAGTGAAACCTAGCCTGGTGTCATTATAAGACCCGGCCAAGATGGTAAGACTTAATTAAAAGATTCAGATTCCAGTTAACATCTGTAAACATGTTAACATCCTTGACAGATGTGATTCATTAAAAATCACACACGTCATTCTGATATAAGAATCCTTCAAAGGATTCCAAGACCCAAATTAATGATTTATAAATCATGGGTTAAATCGTCAATAAAGATGATAATTTATTTAAAACATCCATTAGTGATGTAGTGCCTACGGGCCATACTTATTGTCATATAAGACAAAAGTCAGTTGTAGTCTATGACTCCCTGTCAGAAAAGGTGAAAGGATTACGGTTCAAACCTCCATGCCTTGATTCTCTGAAATCCCGGCTTATATTATAAAACGTCCCTGTGACTAGGCTTTTGTGCCACTAACTATATTATTGTAAATAGGATAAGTTGTATTCAAATCCTAAATAAAAGTGAGTAGCAATTTAACTCGATATGGTCTATGTTTACCATGGTTAATGAATTGCCATAAAAGACAATTCCATAATAAACTCCTAAATAAAACATTGTCATTTTCTTCTGTAGCAGATTCGAGTTACAATGGCTGAACCAAGTGATGTTAATAGTCATTCGAAGGAAGATGGAAATGATAACGCCCAGATTCATTTAATGGGCGCTGAACTAAAAGCTTTGGTAGACAACGCTGTTAAGGCAGCCTTGGATCGACAGTATGAAGAATACACCGAGTCCCGAAGCAGAACCCTATCTACACCACACTCAAAACCAAAAACCCACTCTAAATCTCACAACAAACCACCCTCGACTCCGTCTAAGCCTAAGAAGGACGACGATAGACACTCATCCAATGAGAACAACGTCCACCCTAAGAAGAAAGTGGCCGATGATACGCCTCGCGCCAGGGGTTGCACGTATAAATATTTCGTATCCTTCAAACCCCGAGATTTCACAGGGGAAAAGGGCGCGGTGGATTGTATGACTTGGTTAGATGAGATGGAAACTGTTGTGGACATCAATGGTTGTGCTGAGAGAGACTTGGTGAAGTTTGTTTCACAGTCGTTCAAGGGTGAAGCCCTAGCGTGGTGGAGATCTCTGGTTCAAGCCTCTGGGAAGGCTGTTTTGTATAGCATGACATGGGAGGAATTCATGGCTCTCATCAAGGAAAATTACTGCCCTCAGCATGAGGTTGAGAAGATAGAGTCTGACTTCTTGTCGTTGGTCATGAAGAACCTGGATTGCCAGGCATACCTCACGACTTTCAACACTCTGTCGAGGTTGGTTCCGTATCTTGTAACACCGGAACCCAAACGGATTGCGCGCTTCATTGGGGGTTTGGCCCCAGAAATAAAAGCTAGTGTAAAGGCTTCTAGGCCTGCTACCTTCAGATCCGTGGCAGATATATCTCAGTCTCTCACGCTTGATGCAGTGAGGCAGAGGTCGTTGAGGAATGCTGATAGTGAGAAAAGGAAACGTGAGGATGATGATTCACGTAGATCCAGCAAGAAGCATCGAGGCAATCGTGACCACAAGAGGGGGTCAGAGAACAAGAGAAATGACTGACAATCAGGCGACAAGCCCTTGTGCAAGGTTTGTCAGAAGCACCACTTTGGAAGGTGCAGGTTTGAGAAGAAATCCCCACCGAAGCCGTGTGGGATATGCAAGTCCTCGGAGCATAGGACTCTTGAGTGCAAGAAACTCAAGGATGCAACTTGCTATAGTTGCAACGAGAAAGGGCATATCAAAACGAACTGCCCAAAGTTAGTAAAGAAGACTGAAGATGGGAAGAAGACCAATGCGAGGGTCTTTCAGATGGACGTTAAAGAGGCTATCCAGAACGACAATGTCATAACCGGTACGTTCCTTATCAATGATGTTTTCGCAAGAGTCTTATTTGATTCTGGAGCAGATAAATCCTTTGTGGATGATAAGTTCTGCGAGTTATTAAAATTGCCTGTTAAAACCTTGAATGTAAAATATGAAGTAGAACTAGCCGATGGGACTATGGGGACAGTTTCAACTGTTTTAGATGGATGTGTTATATCCATTAGGAATCACTCATTTCCTTTATCCATGTTACCCTTTAAATTAGCTGGTTTCGATGTAGTGTTGGGTATGGATTGGTTATCGCAAAACCAAGCCCAAATCGTGTGTAACCAGAAACAAGTGGTAATCAAGACTCCGTCTGGAGAACCACTTACCATCCAAGGAGATACTCGACATGGATTGCCTGCACATGTATCTATGCTAAAGGCATCCAGATGTTTGAAGAAGGGATGTGTCATTTATATGGCACAGGTAATCATCGGTGAGGAGAAACCCAGAATTGAAGACATCCCACTCATCTCCGACTATCCTGAAGTCTTCCCAGAAGAACTGCCTGGTTTGCCACCAGACAGACAAGTAGAATTTAGCATCGACATCATTCCAGGAGCCGCGCCTATTGCGAGAGCGCCCTATAGATTGGCACCCACGGAAATGAAGGAATTAAGGACGCAGTTAGATGATCTGCTAGCCAAGGGCTTTGTTAGACCAAGTTCATCTCCTTGGGGAGCGCCAATCCTGTTCGTCAAGAAGAAAGATGGTTCGATGCGTCTATGCATCGATTACCGCGAACTGAACAAAGTGACGATCAAGAATAGGTATCCTTTGCCCAGGATCGACGACCTGTTCGATCAATTGCAAGGAGCGAGCTATTTCTCCAAGATTGACCTACGGTCAGGGTACCATCAATTGAAGGTCAAGGACGAAGATGTGCATAAAACTGCATTTAGGACTCGATATGGTCATTTCGAGTTCCTAGTGATGCCTTTTGGGCTCACCAATGCACCTGCCGCATTCATGGATCTCATGAATCGCGTTTGCAAGCCTTATTTAGATAAATTTGTCATTGTCTTCATCGATGACATCCTTATCTACTCGAAGAGTGAAGCTGACCACGAAAAGCATCTTCGATGTATCCTTAAACTGCTTCATCAAGAAAAGCTTTATGCCAAGTTCTCTAAATGTGACTTTTGGCTACGAGAAGTCCAGTTCCTTGGACATGTAGTCAGCGAGCGTGGTATCCAGGTGGATCCCGCTAAAGTTGAAGCCGTCATGAACTGGCAGGAGCCGAAGACACCTACGGAGATTCGCAATTTCCTAGGTCTAGCAGGATACTATAGACGCTTCATCGAAAACTTCTCAAGAATTGCTGCACCCCTAACTTCTTTAACTAGAAAGAAAATAAAGTCCGATTGGGGCCCTAAGCAGCAAGAAGCTTTTGATATCCTCAAGCAAAATCTGAGCAATGCTCCAGTGTTGACATTGCCAGATGGAATGGAAGAATTCGTCGGGTATTGTGATGCATCGCACACCGGTATGGGTTGTGTGCTTATGCAAAGGGGCAAGGTGATTGCCTATGCTTCGCGACAATTGAAAGTGCATGAAAAGAACTACACCACCCACGACTTGGAGTTGGGTGCCGTTGTATTTGCACTGAAGCTTTGGAGGCATTACCTTTATGGCATTAAATTTGTGATCTATTCTGATCACAAAAGCCTTCAGCATCTGTTCAATCAGAAGGATCTGAATATGAGGCAGCGACGCTGGATGGAAACTCTGAATGACTATGACTGTGAAATAAGATACCATCCAGGCAAGGCCAATGTAGTCGCAGATGCCTTGAGCAGGAAAGAGAGAGTGAAACCGATAAGGATCAATTCCAAGAGCATTGAAATAAAGAACAGTCTGAATGAACGATTGTTAGCTGCACAGAAAGAAGCTGTGTTAGAAGCTAACTACCCAAATGAGAAGCTAGGGGTAACTAAGGAACAGTTATCCTATGGCAAAGACGGAATTTTGAGATTGAATGGAAGGATATGGGTTCCTGTTTATGGAGGTCTTCGTGACGTTATTCTACAGGAAGCCCATAGTTCCCGATATTCCGTTCATCCTGGTGCTGATAAAATGTACCAGGACTTAAAGGCAAATTTTTGGTGGATAGGCTTGAAAAAGTCTATAGCCACCTATGTAGCAAAGTGCTTGACTTGTGCACAAGTAAAAGCCGAGCATCAAAAGCCGTCAGGTTTGCTGCAACAGCCTGAGCTTCCCGAGTGGAAATGGGAAATGGTGACGATGGATTTCATCACCAAATTACCAAAGACAAAGAAGGAAAACGATACAATATGGGTAATAGTTGATAGACTGACTAAGTCAGCACATTTCCTACCCATAAAGGAGACTCACAGCTCCGATATATTAGCCCAGTTGTTTGTAGACAAGATTGTAGCCCTTCATGGAGTGCCTGTGTCTATCATCTCGGATAGAGATACCAGATACACATCACACTTTTGGAGGAGCTTCCAACAATCTTTGGGTTCACGTTTGAATTTCAGCACGGCTTACCATCCTCATACAGATGGACAGAGTGAGCGTACGATCCAAACGTTAGAAGACATGCTTCGTGCATGTGCAATCGACCTAGGTGGCAGTTGGGATAACCACCTACCATTGGTCGAATTCTCCTATAACAACAGCTACCATACAAGCATTAAGGCTGCACCTTTTGAAGCTTTATATGGTAGAAAATGTTGAACGCCCGTTTGTTGGGCAGAAGTTGGAGACGTCCAAATGACAGGACCTGATATAATATTTGAAACCACGGACAAGATTGTCCAAATTCGCGATCGATTGAAAGCTGCCCGAGATAGGCAGAAAAGCTACGCAGATTTGAAGCGTAAGCCTTTCAATTTCGAAGTAGGCGACAAGGTACTGCTAAAGGTATCACCCTGGAAAGGGGTGATGCAATTCGGTAAGAAAGGCAAACTAACCCCAAGATATATTGGACCTTTCGAGGTAATCGAACCAGTCGGATCGGTTGCCTACAAGTTAAACTTACCGGAAGAGCTCAGTGGTATCCACAATGTGTTCCACATCTGTAACCTGAAGAAGTGTTTCGCTGATGAATCACTGGTTATACCGCATACAGATGTACACATCGACGAGAGCTTAAAATTCGTTGAGAAACATGTGTCGATCGAGGATCGACAGGTCAAGAAACTTCGCAGGAAGTACATACCGATTGTGAAAGTGAAATGGGATGCCCGTAGAGGTCCCGAGTACACGTGGGAGGTAGAGTCCACGATGAAGGAGAAGTACCCTCATCTATTCCAATAAATCTCGAGGTCGAGATTCTTTTAGGGGGTGAGGATGTAACACCTCGAAATTTTGCGTCCAATAATGTATTGACACGTGTCTTGAGTTTACACGTCGTATTAAATACAAAATAAAGGACTAAAGTTGACAAACATGGAAAGTATGTAAATTCGAGGGTTAAAAATGTCAACGAGGGATAAATACATTGTACAGTAACCCTAAATGATGCTCGTACCTTCAAACGGATAAATCATGGATCGTACGGAACGAAATACGGAAGAAAGTGAGAGATTACAAACTACAGGGGTTAATTGTGTCAACATGTTTAAGTTATACCTCTGAGTGACCCTTTAACATACCCGAGGCTTTGTAACAGTAAATTTCGCTCACTAGAATATACGATATAAATTTCAAGAAGTTCCGCGTTAAAACGAGAAAGTTATGACCAATTCCGTATGCAAGGGGTTAGAAGCGTCAACAATGAAAGATAAGGCTTTTCGGATAGTAATTAAACTAACCGGGGACTTAACGGCGCGGGTAAAAGTCACGAGGCCCTTATTCGTAATTAATCAAGGCCCAAATCGCAAAGTTACCCCTTCAAAACCGAAAGGTCAGGCTAATAATGGCAAAAGATTTGAAAATCTTGAATAACAGGCCTCGGGCGGCCCGCATTAGAGAAACAAGGAAATTCAGGCGGGCCGCGAGCCATATGAAGATCCGGTTCCTGACATAAGGATTCAGGCAGCCCGCGTGAGCCTAGCCTGATCCTTAATGCGGGCCGCGTCAGGGCACCCTCTGATTCCCACTCTAACTAGTCCGAATGTCGAGTCAAACTTGCTTAGAAAAAGTCAACAGAATGCTATTTTGCGATTTTATGCATAATCAGTAATGTAGATGGCGTGTAACCTGTTTTACACTCATATAACATGATAATAAGTATATTAACTAGTCTAAGCTTGTTTGATCCGACCATTTACTGTTTTGACCCGGTTCGGAACCGAAAGTCGCAAAACTTTGACTTTTGCTTTGACTTCAGTTCTGACCCGTTATGGTATGATTTAGATATGCCTTAGGACTCTCTTAGGATCAGGTTACATGATGGTATAACCCTCTGTGACCGGTTCGTTGTTTGTCCGAGTCTTTAGCACATTTCCGTTAAATGCTTAAAAGTTGACCGTAACGCCTTGTCACTTTAAAACGAGAATTTTGGACATGTGAAAGGACAATAATCTTAGTTACTGATTTCTAAGCATGTACCTAAAATTTCACGTCAATCCGAGGTCTAGAATGGGAGTTATGCTAAATAGCGCAATTACGAAGACTTTAAGTAATTAAATGGCGCAATTAGCATAACGCCTATCTAAACCCAGATTTCGACACCAAACCTTTTACACACTGGTGTAAAATAATATTTTGGAATTTTTAAAGATTTTTAATGATTTTTAACCTGCTCATAACCTGCGGTTATGGCATCAGTTCGGTAAATACCGAATATACCCTTTTCGAGCATAACTTAAGTTCTACAAGGTCTTTTGACCCGATTCCAGTTGGTACTGATTTTAAATAATAAATAGAGTATTTTGGACTTTATAAACTATTCAAAAAACTCAGATTTCCTGTAGAACTCATAAACCTCTTTTATAATCTTTAAAATGACCAAAATACCCCTACGGGGCATATATTGGATTAAAACTCGTTACGGGCATTATGGAAGGTATCATACTGATACCACAACCTCTTTAAAGTATATTAACTAAGGAAACTTGTGTAGGACTCTTACGGTTACCCGTTACGCCTTTTGCGCGCACGGTTCGGCTTATGTAACTAGTTTACATGAACTAGCCGAAACGGGTCAAACCTTATGGTTTTGACCTCAAAATCCAGAGTGTGATTATATTACCCATATAAAACAAATCTTCAAACTTGTTGGGTCCGAATCACATTCCAGTCCCGGTTTTCGCCTTTCACGCGATTAAACCGTAACTATCCTTTGAAACTGACCAGTCTAAGCTAAGGCTAAATTAAAGACCCGTTAGGATTCTAATAGGTTGATTTAAACCTTCGTTCCAGAATAGGAGATCAGTAAAAGAAACTTGCATTGTTTATTAAGGATAAATACTTGCTCAGGTAAATACTTTTAACTTATTTTCCGTTATACGGGCTTGGGTTACGGTATTTAAAATACCGCTTGGTCGGGCAATTGACCCCAACTCCTTAGTAGTTGGGTATTATCAATGTGACCCGTTTAAAAACTTGTTTTGTTGGCTTTACGCCTTTGGGAGCTTAATGACCATGTCCCGGATATCCTTGGCATCATTTTACGAAATGGCCACGACCCCGACACACGGGTGTAGGCGTACACCCGTAATTTGTCTATATTATTAAAGGTATAACCGTTGGTTTTCCCGCCACGACTTTATGCTTAGTGGCGTGTCTATTAACCTTTAACCCAGCACGACCCGAGCGACCGAACGCATAGTAACATGTAATTCTTTTACAAGATTTAATTATAAATTACCCCAAGTTATAAAGAGTTTGTGCCATGTGCATTCAAATCAATTTTATTAAACATTTTACAAAAAGTGTCGGTTGAATGTATTTACCAGTGTAAACTGACGTATTTTCCCTAATAAGATTAAATGCAGGTTCTAAGCGTAATTGGCTGGATATTTCTCCTTAGCATCAATAAAGAGTCTCGCAAGCTTAAGATGCCTACGTCTGTTGAACAATACTTATATTTTATTTTGATCCTCTGTGGATTATATTTCAACAATCGTAATACTTTGACATTACATTCAAAGGTTGAAATATATTTATCTTTATGCTTCCGCTGTGCATTTATATATTGTGTGGTTTGACTATATTGTTGCCAACTACGTCACGGTAATCCCCTACCGGGCCCACCGGTGATACACGTGGAAATCGGGGTGTGACACCGCGAGCCGCTTGGAGCCGCCTTTAGTATTTTTTATATGTGTCTTGGCCGGTTGTTGTCAACTAGAGACTGTTCAAACTCTACCAGTCAAATGTTTGAGTTACAGAATTTATTATGACATTGAATTCTAAATTTATTTAATAGGTTTCAGAATTCATTGTGCTATTGAATTCTATAATTGATTTTATTGAAGGGTGCATTCAATATTCAGTTATCTTATTCGAATTCTAATCAGTATAAATACAAAGCCTTGTGCTTTGTTTTAGAGACACTGAAATTCGTATGGTTCATACCACACACACAGCTTCAAACGATTTCCCTAATCTTGAATCTCTACGCACTCTTGTTTCAGGTATTTTTTCAGGTGCTAGGCTAATCCCGGCAGCACAATCTGCTTAGGCTGTTGTACCGTGGGAAACAGACGGGTTCACCTGGGTGGCCCGAAATCTGTTTTAAGGGAAGCGTGATCTTCGCGTGCCTCAGTCACCGTCGTTTTCTTGTATCCTGTTCTTAGTTTAATTTACGTTTCTTGTATTGTAATTTCTTTCAGTTTACATCTGTTCCTCTTTATGTATTGCAATCAGATTGTTTATTAATAAAATTGTTATTTTATTTATTTTTGTGAACGGTTGTCCTACAAAAACTTCCTTAATTTTTTTTAAGAGTACTATGTATAATGTAGTATAGTATAGATGAGGTATAGGTCCTGTATGAGCACGGGTCGTATTGGTTAGGTCTTTTTTTACAGTTTTTTTATACATTTGTTTATGGTTTTAACAAAGTTAAAATATTTATTTTTTTAAATAAAAACTTCTTTAATTTTTTTAAAGAATACCATATACAATGTAGTATAGCATAGATGAGGTATAGGTCCTGTATGAGCATATATAGATGTAGTAAATGTCTCGTATATTTTTTTTATTTTTTTTGAAAAATACCATGTACAACGTGTAATCCAGAGGTCAGTTTCGGGTGGGCATAAGATCCGTTGGCCCTATTACCGGATCTGTGACTCCATGGAAGATGTGATTAAGGTAAGCGTGCCGTAAAGTTGCATCTTTTAGAGAGAGACCTTTAAAATATGCTAACATACGCCGAAATACGTTAAAATATGCCGAAACACATTAAAATACTCTAAACTAGCTGACCGTAACGAACCCCCTAAAAAGAGCGGGGAGACCTTTGACCTGGGCTAGGTCAAAATACGCTAAAATATGCGAAAATACCCTAAAATACTCTAAAGTACGCTAAAATATGTCAAAATACGCTAAAATACTCTAAAGTACGCTAAAATATGTGAAAATACGCTAAAATACTCTAAAATACACAAAAATACGTTAAAATACGCTAAAATACATGAAAATATGCTAAAATACATGAAAATATGCTAAAATACGTTGCAATACACTAAAATATGTCAAATTACGATAAAATACGTTAAAATGCACCGAAATACGTTAAAATAACCTAAAAATAGGTTAAAATAAGCTAAAATACGTCAGAATACGCTCAAATATGTCAAAATACTCTAAAATACGCAACAATTCGATAAAATATGTCAAAATACGCAAAAATACGCAACTAATGATATTTACACACGCGTATATGTCACACCCCGATATTTCCACGTATTACCGGTGGGGAGTCTCGTGACGTAGTTGATATCATCATAGTCAAATAATCACAGTTCAATGCACAGCAGAAGTCTAAAGTAATAATATTACAAACCGATTCGAAAGTATAATAAAACATTACACAACGGTTGTATAAGGATCCACAGGCGGATCTGAAAACAGAAATATAAACATTGTTCAACAGACTTTAGACGTTTAGAACTTGCAAGATTCCTTATTAAAGCCCCGAGCTCCCAGACAATTTACGTACAGTACCTGTCACTTAATCTTTTTGGAAAATACTTCAGTTTACACTGGTAAATACAATTAACTGACTCTTTTGAAAATATTTATGAAAATTGATTTAAATGCACAAGGCACAAATATTCTTTTATAACTTGGGACAATTATATTAATAACAATCTTGTATCAGATTTACATGGTTGTCCAACATTTAGGGCCGGTGTTAAATAAACCGAACAAGATTAATCGACACACTACAAATATAAACTCACAAGAAGTTTCCTCACGAGTGAGTATATCTTTTACATATGCAACAGACAGATGTATGGCTACACCCTGTGCTTAAGTTGTGGCCATTTACGCTTTTTAAATGAGCCAAGGATATCCAGGACACGGTCATTAACCCCCAATGTTATTTGTTATCAAGCAATACTGATTAAAACGGGATTATGCAATTTAATCATCTCCGATTAAAAGGTTTCTACACCCGACCAAGCGGTATTATTATAATACCGTATCCCAAGCCCGTATAACGGAAAATAAGTTAAAACCTGAGCTTAAAATGTAATTTATACTCAGCCGTATATTCTAATCAGCAAGTGCAAGTACTTCTACCAGGGCTCTCAATCTGGAACGAAGGTTTTATTAACCTATTAGAATAATAACGGGTCTTATTTAAGTTGTAACTTAGACCGGTTAGTTTTTAAGGAAAAGTTTACGGTTCAAAACGCAAGATTAAGCGAAGACCGGATTAGAATGTGATTTAGACCCGACAAGTATGGAGACTTGTATAATATGGGTAAACTAAACACATTCTGAATGTTGAAGTGAAAATGATAAGGTTTGACCCGTTTCGGTTAATTTATGCAAACTAGTTAACTAAACTGTACCGAACCCGAAAAATGCATAACGGGTAACCAAATAAGTCATGAACATGTTTCACAAGTTAATATGCCTTAAATATGTTGTGATATCACTAGGATACATTCCATTATGCCCAAAACGGATTTAAAATCAATTTAAGCCCCGTAGGGGTATTTTGGTCATTTTAAAGGTCATAAAAGAGGTTAAATAGTAACCTGAGGTTCTGGTCTAAAGTGATCAGTAAAAATATTTATTTTAGTAAGTTATATCAGTAAGATGTCATACATATGTGAAATTTATCAATTATGGCCAAACTATGCGTCGTAGGGGCGTTTTGGTCATTTTACATATTACATATGTAATAAAAGTCAAATTTGGAAATCTGAGTTCAAAACTTTTACTTACTGTTAAAGTATAAAAATTTATTCATAACATCAGTAGGTAACAAGCCTTAGGTGCCAAATATGGTTTTAAACCATACTATGCGCCTAAATCGCATAAAAGTCGGTATTTGATGATATTCGGGTTGATTACGGAAATCTGAGATTTTGATCAGCCTTTACTGTTTAAAATAACTTATTTAATATATAAAATCAGTAGAAAAAGGTTTGATATGTAAAGGATGTGTAAAACTCATTTTATTAGCGAAAAGGGCATTATCGTCAATTACCGAGTCTATGCAAGAACTCTATGTTATGATCAGTTTAAAATTTAATAAAAATCTCCAAAAATCCCTAAATATTATATTACATCAGTGGGTAGAAAGTTTGGTGTCAAAATTTGGGTTTAAGTAGGTTTTATGCCAAAAATTCCGTTTAATTAATAAAAAGCGTTCATTTTACGATATCGAGCATAACTCCTAATTTAGACCACAAACTGATGTCAAATTTTCAGGACATGCTTATAAACCAGTAATAAAGGTTTTTGTCCTCTCACATTTTCAAAAATCTTGTTTTTATATCAAAAGGGCATAATGGTCAACAATTAAGCAATTAACGGAAACATGCATATGAATCAAATTTAATAGGAACCATATAGTATAATCTCAGAGGGTTATACTAACATGAAATATGGTCCTAAAGGAACCCTAAGGCATATCTAAACTAAGCTAAATCGGGTCAGAACTGAAAGTCAAAGCAAAAGTCAACTTTTGCAACTTTCGGTTGCGAACCGAGCCTAAACTTAGAATTGTCGGGTTGAACATGCCTAGACATGTTCAATTAATATTTACCAAGTTATTAAAGTGACAAAACTGATTTTATTGCCTTTACATCATTAGTTATGAATTTTATTTAAAAACCGACTCGTTTGACTTTTATTTTAATTACTTTGACCCGACAATTAACTAAGCAACCGTGATAATTAGTAGGTGCCCTTTTGAGGGTTTAATACCTACCTAATTACGATCACGTAGCCATGTTCGATGAGAACAATGGCTCGACCATTTAAAAGTTAATGCGTTTATCGCGAACGCTTGACTTTTTGGCTTTAAGAGCCAAACAACTTAACTAAGCACGAAAGGAACACTTACTAGTGGTCCTTAGGACTGAAGGAGGTTCCCAAGTTGGTCAGGATCCTCTTAAAATCAGAGAGCAAGAGCAGATTGGAATGAAGTGTGAAATGAGAGCAAAACAAGTGAGTATTTATAGGATTTCAAGAACTGTTAGGATCGTTTCTCGTAACCCGTGCTTTGATCAAGACCCTACATGTGTTACCCACTGAATTTCAATAAGATGGATGCGTAAAACAAGCCCATAGATTGAAAGAAACTATGTGCAAAACAATAAACCAGCAGCTGTTTTGAAATAAACTGATTTTAGCTGGTCTGGGGGCTCTCGTGCCCCGCGTAGGCTGGGCCTACATCTTACGCGGCCCGCGATTGCCTGGGAACTCAGCATTAGTTTTAGAAATGACAGCTTTGGTCCCTGCACATGATTAATGCCATTTTTGACACGTTTAAGGCCCGTTAACCTCATTTCAAGGCTCTAAAATGAAGTTAAAGTATAGGGAACATGAAACACGCTCAAAAACATCTGGGATGTCGGTTCGTTTGGCCTTATGGTTACGTTGTTCGATTAATTACGACGAAACACGAACGGACGCGAAAAACGATCCAAATTACACGACGAATGGAATTTTATCATGCTAATCACTAAAATAAAATATTTTAATGATTACATAAATTTTTGGATGTGCGGATATATTCAGAACGTAAGATATGTGCGAAAATGCAAACTTATGCACTTTTTGATGCTTTTAGTCCCTGTTGATCAAATAAGTTTATTTTTGTGCACCAAACACCTCTAAGCCTATTTCTAAGCTATGTAAAGGATATTTAGGGCATGTTTAACTTATGATCATATTCCGGAAGGTTCGATACCATACGAATCGGCAGACTTTTGCAGTTTTACGCAATTAATCCCTGCGATCGAATAAACTTGATTTCAACACACCAAACCCTCCAAAACTTAATCCTAGGTTATGTAAAGGTTATTTAAGGTATGTTAAGCCCATGTCACTATTCCGGAGTGTTTGTCGCGTGTATTATTAAACATCACGATTCTTCGGGTTTGTTAAAAGGTCACTCAGAGGTAAGAATTAACATGTTGACGCTTTTAACCCGTCGTCGTGCAAACTTTCAAACTATTACGCAACCGGCTACTCACGATCAAAAAGTGGCTCATTTGTGAATATGAATACCGTAAGAGGTTATTCAAAGACTCATCTTGAGCATGATAACACTTCCAGTCCTTCATAATCAAAGTTTTTTATTTTTCACAAAATTAGTCTGTCATAGTCAACGTTTGACTTTATTAGGGTTTTGTACATGTGTCAACACATCATTGGACGTGATTTTTACGAGGTGTTACAGTATACATATAACACGGCACTATACAATACAAGTGGATTTCAAACAAAACTGTACGTAATCATAGAATACGATAATCACACGTAACCGAATGTCACCGAAATGACGCGTGTTGAAGGTATACGTCATAAAATGATAAAATATGCAAAAGTTTGTCAAAAAACGACACGTATACGCGTCGAACCGAGGAAAACATGATAAAACAAATTTTCTTATTGTGTCATATACGATCGTATAGGCCTATGTTGTATCGTATAGCAGACTAATACGCATCGTATAGGCCTATACGATGCGTATTAACCTCTGAATTTCTCAAAAATACCCCTGAATTTATCAAAAAAAGCAAGGGTATTTAAGTAATTTCAGGGATATAATATGCATCGTACAGGTCTATACGATGCGTATCAGATGGTTCGATACGATGTGTATGGCCCTATACGCATCGTATTGATTCAAAATTCATGTTTTTTTTCTATTTTATAAAGTATAAAAAATGTTTTATATCTTAGTTTTTTTTTAAATGTTTTACTTGTAAGTAGAAATTTAAAAAAGTGTAGTATATAATACGGTTATAACATATGTAGTATAGTATATTAAATATATACCAAACCTATACGCATGATAAATTTTTAAAAATGTTTTTTTGTTTAAAAAATAAAAGAATTCTTTTATTAAACTTTGTTAAAACTATGATTAAATGTTTACAAAAATATGTAAAAAAATGTAGTATATAATACGGTTATAACATAGATAGTATAGTATAATAAACATGTACCAAACCTATACGACATGATAAATTTTTAAAAATGTTTTTTTAAATAAAAGAATCATTTTATTAAACTTTGTTAAAACTATGATTAAATATATACAAAAATTTATAAAAAAAACACAAAGCAATACGACACATATAGGTCTATACGATGCTTTTTGAACCAATACGCATCGTATAGGCCTATACGATGCGTATTGAAAAAAAGCCAGTCGCCAGACAAGAACTGACACATGTAGATTTGACTTTTGACTTTTGAACCAATACGCATCGTATAGGCCAATACGATGCGTATTGAAAAAGTAAGGTGTGCAGATAGACAAGGGGGGTGTGCGAATAGATTCTCCCTTAAATTCTTGTTTTAACTACAAATTTGGATTACTTAGTGACTAGTTGAGTATTATCATGTCATAAGCGAAACTACCAGATTATATCTATCTTTAATAGGCGCATAAATAAATCTGGAAAAAACCTCCCCGGTGGGAATCAAACCTAGGACCTAATTGTCCATAAGCCTTATCTCACCACCAAGATGTCACTAGGCTATAATGACATGGACGAATTAAATTGTTGTTGGTGGTGATATTTTAATAAAGATTACAATCTGGGTTAGGGGTTCAATGGTATAGCCGTATAGGTTAAGCCTTTAGGAGTATTTAAAGTTTGGAGGTAGCGGTTCAAATCTTATAAGTAAGAGTATTAAAGAAATTCGTCGTTTTAAAAAAGTAATAATTGTAACAAAAGTTTGAATGACTATATTGGGTGATTTATAAAGTTATGTTTATTAATAATACACTATATTATATAAAACAGTCTCAATGTGTGTATATATAGCAGTACTAAGTTAGAAACTCGGGTACTATACATGTTGAATAAATAAAATATAAAATAACTAGTAATAAAAATTTAAGAATTCTAAAACGATTTTTTTTATATAAAATATATTTGAAGTCAAATATCTTACATTAGTTACTAACTAAAAGATTAATTTAATATATCCTATTGCTATCGCTTTTTTTAACTAGAGATGATGAAATATGAGAAACGATAAAAAAAATCTTAGACTCAGATAATTATAACACATAGCGCAACCAGTTACATATTTATTGGTTATATATTTCCTTTTTTTAATCTTTGTATCTTTATGATGCATGCTACAATCTTACAAATAGGGATCAATACTTATAGAAGAAACTAGAACAATTTCTAACGCCAAACTAATCCCAACATTCAAACAAGCCAAGACTTGTCTAGACAATTCTTAATGATCAACCAATAATTTGGGTCCGTAGAGCTAGATAAACCAACGTCGGAAACATCCAAGACACGTAAGTAATACCCTACTCTCGAGAGTTAGGTATTGATATCATCTAGACACTAGGACGGATCACCACTATGATGACACGTGTCAAGATACTAGATTACTATGGTTGTCATAAATGCTACATGACAACACACAGAGCTGTCTACAAGTGGTATTACGGTTATACCATGGAGTAGCTACGGTAACATAACTAACTTGTAAAAGCACATTCCTTGTTCGTATGGTGTGTGCTTGTGTATAGTGAACACCATGAATGTTAACCTCTTATTGAGTTGACAACAACATAAGATGCTACACAAGTCGATAATAGCAAGGCAAAACTACATCAAAAGGAATCAACACTTATATGTCACCGGAAACCTTGGTGTGTATACATTCAATCTACAACACATATAAAACTCTATCTGAAGGACATTAAACCACAGGCCATGGCCGTCACAAGGAACCTTGGTGTGTATACATTCTTTCTACAACACATACACCTTCAAAACTCCATCTGAAGGACATTGAACCACGAGCCATGGCTGGTAATAAAAAACCACTCCAACTTTGTATACGTTTCCATAGCCAACGATGGAACCAATATGAATGTTCATCATGATGCCTTACCACTGATTTAGGCTCCATCAGCATTGTGAACATCCCTAATTTTTACGACCAAACTTATACCCACATCAAACACTCATACCACAACATGCCACACCACCAATATCAAATGCGGACACTACATGTTTGACAAGAATAATCCATTTTATTGCATCTAAAAACCAAAAGGCTATTTAAACATTTTGATGTACGCCAAAGTGGAAGATTCAGATAACTCAACCAACCTCTTTCCACAGACTTATAAGTTCAGCATCGGCTATTGGGCTATGCCTATTTGATGACACATGTTCATCTAAATGTTGTTTATACCACCTTGACTTTTGTTTAATAACATTCCCTCATAATTTATTGTAAGAAAAAATGTACACGAAAGATCTTGTTGAGATTCGTAACATTAAGGCATGAGAAAATGAAGACGTGTGACTCTTAATGGAACATTACATGTTGTAATAACTACAAGTGCACAAAATAAGTTTGAAGCAACGGATATGTTAGGATAAAAATGAGTTTAGTGCTAATTGTGAAACTCATTGTGGTTAATTGTGAGACGCAAGATCTATAGCTTTGATATGATTAAACTAAACGAATTGTGTTAGTATGTTGATGATTAATGGTGTGCATATATCACATACATGTCCCTATACACTTAATGTAATCACCAAGAATGAAGATGAAGAGTTACAAACATGAGTTAGATGAGAATTGAGGAATGATGAAGATTGAGTTTAGAATCATAAAAGCTTGAAGATCAAAAATCACATTCATTAATTGATTGAAAGAATAGTGAAGAACAAGGCACGTATGAATCAATAGGACGAAGATCAGTGATCACACACATCAAATATAATAAAATTGAGAGCTTACAAGATCAAAGTATGAAAACTAAGTCGTGTGAAGATCGAATTCAAACCGTCAACCGAATCACATAGGAATTAAGAAAGGCCTTTTAAATGGTTTTCATACAATCTAAAAAAGTTTATAAAAATATCATTTTTATAAAACAACGATGATTTTCTAAAGGAGTTTTAGAAAACATCAAATTAATTAATAAGTCTTACAAATTTATAAAAATGTGTTTTTGAATTAATTTGAATTCTAAAGTTGGTGAATGGAGCTTAGTAAGCTTGGTATGATTTCAAAATAAATCCACTTGAAGACACAAAGTTAATTAAAATAATTTAAAGACAAATACTTTAAAAAAGGATTTTAAATCGCTAACAAATCACGAAAGTAAAATTGCCACTTTTGTGTTTAACACCTTTCAAAGTCACAAAGTCAAATGTAATATTCTTTTAGATTCAACATGTGGATAAAATGTGTTTAAACGAGTTAAAAAGTATTGTTGAGACAATACATAACATTCACAACACAAACAATAAAAAGGGAAAATTCTAACGACTCTTGGTCAATGGATCGACCGTTAAGTGTCCAGAGTCTCCCTACTTTGTTTTTTTGTTTTTTGTTTTTTTTTTTTTTTTTTGTGTTGTGCCTATATATAGAACCCTCAACTCCCTTTCTAGCTCACCTTTTTTCGCTAAACATTTCAAATACATATCTAAATTAGATCTCCCTAGTTCCATTGTGATTCTAACATCAAATTCAAGCAAGAATCAAGATTAAATAGCAAAAAAGAAGAGTCATGCTACAACTTCCAATTTCCAATCCTTGTTATGTTGTATTATGAGCACTGTTATTGTAATAGTGAGTGATTTGTGATGGGTCTCATCATAGTTGGGGATTGTTGTAAGGATTGACTATCTTGATGCACATACGCAATATCGATCGGTAGTTGTCGTTTTATAAGTAAAAAAAAAACGATAATATATATTGATTTTTTACGTACGTCTATATATATTTGTTGCTTATTTATGATGTAATATTTGTAAGATTAAAAGTTGTTTATAATTGTGGCTGATAAAAAGATATTTCTAGTTAATTAACGTGTTTAAAGTTATGTACATTTAAAACATAATATTAATATGAATATTGATCGACTTTGGCCCCATGGTTATCAACATAGAAGGCCAGAAGGGGTCGTTGAAACTTGAAAGGGGAATACACTTTCGGCATATCACATATCAAGTCTTTGTAAAAAGTAATTATTCCAAAAGAAAAAAAAAAGAAAGAGAATATACACTTGGGAGAGAGACAAGAAATGATGTATTCTTTTACAAATATTTTCATTCATCTTGTTAACAAAAAAAAATCACTATTTTTCATGTTGCTTCTTTTTTCTACTTATATTATACGCGTTCATATATAAACTAGTAAAGTTACCACAAGCAGATGAAATTTTAGAGTCTTATGTTCTAAACCAAAAACATTTAAACGCATCTTATTCTTTTTTTACTAATGTTTCTTTACCGTTTCATAAACAAGACCTAAATGAGAGTAGGTATACGGATAACAAGTTGTGCCGCAACCCACTTTTGAATAGTAAATCCAATTCTACCAAAAACAAAACCCTAGTTCCTTGATGTCGAGAAATTGTAGTGCCCGACCTTCTACACTCTATCCTATAAAGTGACATCTTTAGGAGCACGAGATCCAAAAGTGTCAAAGGCAACGATGACATGTTAATTCTCACCACAGGCTTTTTCATGTTTAGCAACTTTCCATTATTTTGTCTTCGACACAACCTGGCCTGCCACGAAACAGATTTCCCCGAGCTCAACAAGGGATGACACTCCGGTAAAGTCCACACAAGCATGTTTCCCACCTGCCCAACCAAACACAAGAACATCCGCTGGCCGAAAAGTAGAACTTCCTTCAAGAGGATATGTCAGGAAATTTACAGGGGCCTTTTTTGCGGATATTCCTGTCTGCTTAAGCACATTGTTGCATTTTGTTAACTAGTAGTTAATTTAATAACTTTGGAAGACAATTATATCATTTTAAATTTATTAGAAATGATTATTGACTAAACACACAGAATAGACAATAGGCAAGTGTAACTATTATTTGTAGTCAAGTTTATGTAAGAACCAAATATTAAACCCAAAAGACACGACTTTTACTACTCAACTTTTAATTACCAACTAATTAATTAATTATCTTTTGCTTTTTTCTTTGACTAGACTAAATATAAAACTAGAAAATAAAGACAAGTAATAGAAATGAGTGGATAATATCAAGATCATAAGAAGTATTGTTTTGGGTTTTCGAATCCACTTAGGATAAATTATAATTAGGTTATTGGCAAGTGGTGTGACGAACTTAATTGAAAGGAAGGGCTTCGGTTAAGGTTACATCATTCCCTTAACCCATAGGAAAGCTCGTTTATAAAGCCACCAACCTAGGTCTAGTTTAAAGACATTCAACTATTCTTCTTCTACAACATTACACCTCACGACACTATAATCATGGTCCCTTTTAGGGTCCAACAAAGGCACAAATACTTGGTAATAATGTTGCGTTATAATAATAAGATATATATAAAGTCGTAAATATTTTAACACGAATTTACCAACTCTTGGTCTGCACCAAAGCCTAACATATAGACCGTGTTAGACAAATTGCTTGACCAATTTTTGGCTTATCATTGAGGCCTAGTACATAGACCATACACGCCCTAATAAATTCTTGATAAGTGAGGGTTAATCACAAGATGCGTAAAACATAAATGGGTGAACCACTACCAAAATGGGCTTCCCCTATTAGTATTAAATGTGTTTTTTTAGTCGTTAAAAAAACGTTTTTGAGTGTGTTAGCAATGGGGTTCTTGGTCGCAGAGGATATACTAAGGTATCATCCTTAAACACTAGTTGCTTAGCGCCTAGGGGTGTTTTTCGGTTTATATTTTTGGGTTTCGGGTGTTTCGGTTCGTGTTTTTGGCTAGGAAATATTGACTTGATAACCAACCCATTTAAAGTTCGGGTTGTTCAGATATGGGTTATTCGGGTTCGGGTTAGTTCGGTCGGGTTGTTCGGTTTTCGTGATTAGATGTAAAATGAAAAAAAAAAGATCTTTTTTTTTCACAAAATATCATCATCAAATACATTATGTTTGTTAAGAAAATATCATCATAATTCAAACATCATTTAACAATATGGTATAATATCATGCTGTTAAGAAAATATCATCACAATTCAAACATCATTTAACAACATGGTATGATAATATTTAAAAGTCTCAAAACTTAATGTTTTAAATGCAAAACACTCCAAATCAAATCGCATCTATAAAAAAAGACAATTAATGTTCATGTTTCTATTCGGGTTTCAAGTTTCAGGCTATTCGGGTCGGGTTGTTCGGTTTTTAGTTGGGAAAAAGTGACATGATAACCGACCCATTTAAGGTTCGGGTTGGTCAGGTTTGGGTTGTTTGGGTCGGGTTTTTCGGTTATTCTCTAATTTGGGTTCGGGTAACTTTGAATTCGGGTCAGTTATACACAAACCCGGACATGTCATAATCGCATGCTTCACAAACTTGGACATGTCATAATCGCATGTTATATATCAAAATTGCATGGCTCACAAACCCAGACATGTTATAAACTCGCATGGCTCACTAACTCGGACTCCCCAAAAAATGGTTGTTCGCATGTTATATCTCAAAATCGCATGGTCATAAACTCGGACTTATAAACTCAGACAGCCAAAACTACAAAATCACATGTTATACACAAATCGCGTACGCGTCGTACGTTAAGGGATATTGTACAATAACCGGCCTCTATGTGTGTGTATATATATATAGTAAAAGTGTAAAATACAATATCCCTTAACGTACAATACGTACAATATTGTGAAATCGCACGTTATAAAAAAACATGTTCGAAATCGCATGTTGGTATTTTTGATGAAATCACATGTTTTTTTGTAGTAATTTCGCATGTTGGTAAATATGATGAAATCGCATGTTTAAAAGTGAATTCGCACCAGATCGGACGGCTGAGATGATCGCGTATATATTGTACGATAAGGTCCATTGTACGTTAACCTAACCCTATATAATCCCTTCAATTATACATACATATATATGTATAAATATATGTGTGAATGGGAGATAAAGGGCAACGGTCGGATTTTTGAAAATAACACCCTCTCACGCCGCTATAACCTTCGCTGGGACTCGATTTCAAGACATCATAGCGCCAGCCGTAGTGGTGTGCGGCGGCGCTATGGGGCGCTATGCCCTCTTTTGCTGTGTGGTTACGCCCCACTATGGGTGGCCTTAGAAAATATTTTTTGTATTTTTTCAGTTATTTCATACACATAGTCTTAAAGCATTTACATCCCGTTCTTCTCTATCTATATAATTTAACTAAAAAACATATTTTTATAGCATTTATTTATTTATAAAAACTTTACATTCCATTCTCCATTTGTATCTATCTTTATCTTGCTCGCAAACACTTATTTTATTATTTTTTTATTTTTCTTATATACTCACAATAAATTATAGAAGTTTGGCTTTAAGCCTCTTAGAATCATTACAATTGTTCAATGATATTTTCCTGAAATTATATATATTGTTGGTAAAGGATGATAAATAGTAACTTTATTTTTAAAATAATATATAGTTTTTTATTATTTTTTATTTAATATATTATAATAGTTTATTATATATATATATATATATTTTGTTGGTAACGGACGAGTTTATTATTATATTTACTTTATAGTTTATTATATATATATATATATTGTTGGTAACGGACGAGTTTATTATTATATTTACTTTTAATAACAATTTTTTTTCCTTTTTTATAAAACAATATATTTCCTTTACCATTGTCTTTTTGAACATATATTTCCTTCTTTTAATAATGTTTTATTTCTTTTCTTTTAGAACATATATTAAATTATCGATTAATTTGATACTTCTTTAATAATTTACGTTTATAAATTTTTTCTTAATACTTAAGTATGTAGTTGTGCTTGATTTTTTCCCTGACATTCTGTTATAAGTTTTGTTTAAAACGAAGTTGTACTGACATTCTGTTATAAGTTTTCAAATCACGATTGTTTTACATTATCATTTGGTCGGTTTCGGCGCAACGCGCGACGTAAAATGAAACTAGTTTTAAAAAATGGAGAATTGAAATTATTTGTCACTGATGTCTTGTATGTAAGTGTTTACGTGACAAATGGTTTCCTAGGCATATTCTAGTGTAATTTTGTGCTTTGTTTAGACAACTTCTCGTTGAACATTTTTTTTTAAATTTATATAATTGTCGTTAAAAGATAGTCATAAGAACCATCGTATAACACCGTGAGTATATTTTACAATTAGTAAAATACTTGGTCTGCCATTGTATAACCGTTGTGCTACATCACTACATCGTTTACTGCCTACTTTGTGTTCCCTATATTAATAAACGAAAGAAAAGAAGAGAAAAAAAAATTAAAAAGAGAAAAGAAAGAGAAACGAAAAATCAGTTTCTTTCGTGTTATAAAGTTTGAAGGAAATGAATATCAGAAGAATTATGTCTTTATCTCTAAGAGCATACGTAGTGGGGCGGTATGGCCCCCTCATAGCGCCGGCATAGCGCCGGAACACCGAAACGAGGGGCGCTATGCTTCAAAAATCCGGAGGTGGCGCGATGTTTTTAGCGGCGTTATTTTTGATATTTATTAAATATTCGACCGTTGTAAAACGGTCATATTAAAAAAAAAATCAATTTTTTTTTATTTTCACACTATAAAATACCTTCCAACTCTTCCATTTTTTACAAATCATACTCAAATATTCTCTCATTCTCTATATATTTTTTAAAAAGTATTGAAGCTACTCCCACCCTATTCAAAAAAATGGGTTCCCCGTCGAAAGTCTCTTTCACCGATATTTACCGAAAATTTTTTTCGCCCGAAGAAGACGCGGCTGAGGAAGAAGCGGTTACGAGTGCATGTACTTTTGTGATACAAGCATTTGAGCACGTTCGGCCTACTCCCCCTCCACGACCCATCTTGCGGCGCACCTATATCTTGCGAGATCGTGAAGCCGCGAACGAGCGTTTGATGAAAGACTATTTTGATGCGACACCGGTTCACGGACCGAATGTTTTTAGACGGCGTTTTCGGATGAGCCAAAGGTTATTTTTTGCGCATTAATAATGATTTGGAAAATAGGTATGATTTCTTTAAGCAAAGAATGGACGCGCGAGGATATCTAGGCTTCACCTCAATTCAAAAGGTCACATCCGCCTTACGCATATTATCATACGGAAACACGTACGACATCAACGACGAGTACTTGAAGATGGCGGAGAAAACAACCCGAGATTGCTTGGAACATTTTTGCTATGGTAATTTTTATTGTCTTTTATTTATTTACTTTTATATATTTATTCTTTAGTAGCTTACTAGTAAAACTTTTATATATTAAATTATATTTTAGGTATATGCTAGTTATATGGAAAACGTTATTTGAGACATCCCACTTGGAACGACCTTCAACAAATATATGAGGTGCATCTAGAAAAGCATGGAATACCCGGCATGATTGGTAGCTTGGATTGTCGTCAATGGCGTTGGTATAATTGTCCAACCGCATGGCGAGATCAACATACACGGGGTGACAAAAAAGGGCCAACTTTGGTATTACAAGCTGTTGCGTCATACGGCCTTTGGGTTTGGTCGACCTTCTTTGGTGTAGCCGGGTGTTTTAACGATATTAATACGTTAGAGGCTTCACCATTAATAGAGGGCTACATTTCTGGAACTATACCAAAGGCCGGTTTTCATGCAAACGGGAACGACTACGAGCATGGCTACTACTTGGGCGATGGTATCTACCCGGAGTATTCGATTATTATTAAAATGTTTTCTGAAACGTTCGATGAAAAAAGAAAGTATTTTAAAAAATTACAAGAGTCTTCGAGAAAGGATATCGAGAGGTGTTTTGGGGTTCTACAGCAACGATGGCATTTTCTCAGGAATCCTTGTCGCATGTGGCATAAGGATAGAATACGAATGACCATGTATGCTTGCATCATTTTGCATAATATGATCATTGAGGATGATGGAAGAGCGATATACCAAAACTATATTCCGGAAGATTTAGTCAAAGGAACCCAAGCAACAATGGAAGAGAGACTCGCAAATGCTCAGCTATTGCGATCTAGAGAAATACATAACACGTTGAAGGCGGATTTGGTTGAGCATGCTTGGGCGATTCGCCCAATTCGATACAACAGTGATTACGACGAAGATTCCGAGGAAGAAGAGGTTGAGGAATTCGAAGACGGGAACTTTGAAGACGTAGGTTTGGATGCTGGAGAAAACGAAGAGAAAGAAGGAGAGAACGAAAATGAAACCGAAGAATAAATATATTTTTTAGGTGTAATGTTTTTTTCTTTTACTTTTTTTTATTTTAATGTATTGTTTTTTTATTTAATGGAATGATTTTTAATTTTATAAAACTTAGAAATTAATTAAAAAATTGAAAATTAAATTAATCGAGTAATGATGACAAAGGGGCTTTATGACTACGGCCTCAAATTGCATAACGCCCCATAAAGCCCCTTGCTGACGTGGCATGCCACATGTCGCATAACGCCCCCAAAAGGGCCTTATGACTACGGATGGCCTAAATTCTTCCATTTTGAAAGGAAAGTCAGGAGGGAAGATTCATAAGAATTTTTTTTTTATTCTTCCCACTTTTTTCATTTAAAAAAAAAAAACTTAAAAACATAATTTTTTTTTTCAGTTTCCTTCCACTTCCCTCTGTTAAAAAAAAATTCCAAAATGAAAATCTTTTACAATTTCCTTATACTTCCTTTTTTTTAAGGCTTAGGCCGAAGGATGTGAAGGCGCCACCCATGCCACCTCAACATCTATGGTGCCTGAAGGGCGCCATCACCCCACACCATCCGATTTAAGAAGGGGTGCTATAGTGGACTCGCTAGCATGGTAACGAAGTGAAATTGGGATGATCAAGGTAAGTTGGTCAACTTTACCATTGGCCAACGTTCATATTTGAAAAAAAAAGGTTTTTTTATTCAAATATAAATACAAACCTATCCTAAACTAAAACACACACCAATCACAACTAAAGAATGTCATACGATTCTTCGAGCTCTTCATCCGACGGTGTTCTTGACGAGCATAACCTTCGAGCTGATCTGACCGAGCACCTATGGTTTTATCGTGAACAAGGAAGAGACGACGAAGACGACGAGTGACTTTGTATTTTTTATTTTAATTATGCATTGTATTTTTTTTTAATTTAAATTATGGCATTTTACTTTTATTATTTCAGTTATGGCATTTTATTTTTATTATTTAAATTATGAGTTGTAAATTAATATATCAAAATTAAATAATGTTTAAAGTAAATAAAAAAATAATTAGGTAATTATGACGGGGGCTTTATCCCACACCCTCCAAGTTAAGAAAGGACGTGATAAAGCCTCCTGGCTGACATGACGCTGACGTGTTCTAATAAAGCCCCCTAAGAACTTTATCCCACACCTCATAGCCTTAGAACACAACGTAACCAAAAAAATTTTGTAATTAATGGCAGAAGGTTAGGTGACACTAGAAACCTAGTTAGGTAATTATGTATAAAATACCATGAGCCTATAATATTATAGCCTACTAACATTTTAGGAATGAGATAAGGCTTAGGGACCATTAAGTTATGTGTTCGATTCTCACAAGGAGAGGTTTTCCAGATTTATTGAGTTTCCTACTGAATTGGTATATAAGCATTATAGCCTAGTGAAGATGGATATGATCGAGTGGTTCTCATGGTGGAACGATGATACTTCAGTGATCCAAATTTGCCGTTAAAAATATATGTATAAATATAATTTTTTTTGAACAGCCAACGAATTCTCCAAATGGTTTACTGGCGAAATTCACCACATCGTGATACACTCGCCTCCGAATTGGGGAAACCCTCACCTAGGGCCGAAGCCCGTGAACACTCACCGAAGGCATGATAGTGCGGTGGTGAGGTAAAACCCGCTCAGTTCAAGGATCGAACTAGCGATCTCCACCTATTCACCTAGTCTCCCATCATCACCAAGTACCGTAAAAGATAAAGGGAAGGGCAAGAATTAAACTTGGGTCCTTTATAAAACCAAGTCTTTCCCTTACCACTCCACCACCACCTCAATTGACTATCTAAATACAATTACACTTGTATTAAAAATTCGTGGACATCAATGTGATCATTAGGGTGTCTGATTCAAATACCATTCGATGTGTCATAGTTAATAATGCTTGATTCAAATTCAATCTTAGAAGGACCCGACGGTTTCAACTTTCGGTTTCTCAAGCGCTTTTGGTGCTTGTTCGAGGAGGATTTTCACAAGATTATGACAGAATTTCACGGTTCAGGTATTATTAATTCTGGTTGCGGGTCCTCCTTTATTACCTTGATTCCAAAGGTTAAATCTCCTATGGGGCTTAAAGACTATAGGCCTATTACTCTTATTGGTATGATTAGTAAAGTTATTTCCAAAATTCTAGCTAATCGTATCAAAAGGGTAATGGGTCAGGTGATTTCTGAGGCTCAATCGGCTTTTTTGCCTGACCGCTTTATTCTTGATGGGCCCCTTGTGGTGAATGAGATTCTGGCTTGGTTGAAGAAAAACAAAAAGAAATCTTTCTTGTTAAAAATTGATTTTGAAAAAGCCTACGATAATGTCAACTGGAATTTTTTGCTCTCTGTTATGTCTCAAATGGGTTTTCCCAAGAGATGGTGCGACTGGATTAAAGGTATTTGTCTCTCCTCAAGAGCCGCGGTACTGGTTAATGGTTCTCCTACTTTTGACTTCCGGTGCGAGAAGGGTCTTCGGCAAGGCGATCCACTGTCGCCTTTTTTATTCTTGATAGTTATGGAAGCTCTTTCTTGGATCCTTAACAAAGCCAAGGATATTGGCGTTTTTAAAGGTATTAATTTTTCTGAAGACGGAACGGATTTGACGCATCTTTTGTATGCGGACGATGCTCTCATTTTGGGGGAATGGACGTGCGAGAATATTAAGAGCATTGCCCGGGTCCTTCGCATTTTCTATTTATGCTCGGGTCTCCGGATAAATCTCCATAAATCAAATATTTATGGTGTTTGTACGGATGACTTGGAGGTGGACAATATGATGGAAGTCTTAGGTTGTAAGCGTGGAGATTTTCCCTTCACTTACCTTGGAATCAAAGTCAGGGCTAAGATGACGCGTATTATTAATTGGGAGCCGGTTGTTGATGTCATCAAAGGACGTTTAGCTTCCTGGAAAGCTAAACATTTATCGATAGGGGGTCGTTTAACTCTTATTAAATCGGTTCTTGAAAGCCTTCCCGTGTATTATTTTTCCTTGTATAAGGCCCCTAAAGCCGTGATTGACTCTATTGAGATGTGTATGAGGCGATTCCTTTGGGCCGGTTCTTATGTTGAGAAGAAAATATCTTGTGTTGCTTGGGAGATTGTCACGTTACCAAAAAATCAAGGAGGTTTGGGTATTTCTAAGTTACAAGAGGTGAACGATGCTTTATTGTTAAAATGGACTTGGAGATTCAAAACCGAAGATAGTTGCTTGTGGAAGAAGGTTATTATGGGGTGCCATGGTTCGAGTAGACCTTGGGCTATGTTACCTTGTAATGAGTCGTCGAGTGGTTGTTGGAAATATATAGTTAAAGTGGGCGATATCAAAGTTGCTAATGGTATGCCCCTTCACTCTTTTTTTGTTGGAAACCTTGGAGATGGTCGATCGATTTATTTTTGGGGAGATGTTTGGTTGCGGGATGCTCCGCTTCGTATTATTTACCCTAACCTTTTTAGACTTGAAAAGGATAAATGGATTAAGGTTGCGGATCGGATGCATTGTGTGGACGGCTTCAAGACTATGACTTGGGACTGGAAATCAACGCCTTCCTCTCATGAGGAGGTTTCGGAATTGTTTCAACTTCTTAATGATGTTCATAATCTAGAGTGGCAGGGTGGAGTTGACAATTGGAAATGGAAGGATACGAAGGATGGGCTGTTCAAGGTTTCTTCGGCTAAAAGATTGATGTCAAATGACACTACGGGTACTTGCAGGTCGATGGTTAAATGGAAGGATTGGACGCCACTCAAGTGCAAAATTTTGGTTTGGAGAGTTTTGTTTAATCGGATTCCTACCGTTGTAGAGCTTATCAAACGTGGAGTCAGTATTCTCGATACCGCTTGTTCGTTGTGTCATAGTGATTTGGAGACGACCTTACACCTTTTCACAGGGTGTATTTTCTCCCACGAGGTGTGGTTTCGAATCGAACTGTGGTGCCGCTTGAATCATACCTTTATTTTTGATGTTACGGATCTTATTCGTGTGCCGGAATCGACGTCTATGTCCAAAGATAATAAGCACATCTTAAGGGGTGTAGTCTACACTTTTATGTGGGTTTTGTGGATTGAGCGCAATGACCGCATTTTCAACGACAAGAAGCGGAGTCCTATTCAGATTGTGGAGAATATTAAATCTACGGCTTATTTTTGGTTACGAAATAGGACTAGATGGAAAGATATAGATTGGAAAACTTGGTGTATTTGCCCTTTGGGTTGATGTTTTCTCGTTTGTTCTCTCGTAAGTCCTTGCTTTGAGGACTTTGCGAGTTTTGTGTTTTAATGAAGTTTTCCTTTCAAAAAAAAAAAACTATAACGGAATAAATTAGATTAATACTTTATTAATTTATCAGCTATGAGACGCTAAAAGTTAAATGTTATTATAATTGGAAGATAATCAATAACATTTCCATAAAGTAGAGAATACTAATTAGCATCATGATAAATTGATAATCTTCGTTCTATTGTTTCAAACCAAAGTTACGTATAAAATTCAAACAATTGCATTAACATCACCATGTCATAAGAACATCACCATAAAGGGGAATTGAAAGGTTGGAATGGTGTAACAGAATTGCACTCATCCTCGACTTCTAACAATACATGGTGTTATTGTTTCTGTTCGTGGTATTTTTTTTTGTCTGTACCTGGTGTTAGTAGTCTGTACATGATTTTTTTAGTCTTCATACGGTGTTCTTTAGGTTCTCTACATGAATTTATTATCTTTTGCACATGGTGTTTTTTTTAGGTTTTTCAGTTTCGGTATATGGCGTTTTAGGGGTCTAAACATGATGTTTTGGTTTTTGTCACGTTGTTTTACTGGTTGGTGTCCACTTTTTGCATGACGTTTTACCTTGAACATGGTTTTTTTTTTTTTTTTTTTTTTTTTTTTTTTTTTTTACATTTTACACATGATGTTTTACCCATATACGTCATTTTACATGTGATGTTTATATTTTGGGCCTCGTATTACACATGTTTACATCCGAGGCAACAATTTACACATAGTATTTTATGTTGGTGTCAATTTGTACATGGTGTTTTACACCTAAGTGTTAAATAACACATGGCGTGTTACACAGAACCAAGTGTTTGATTTTTTTAAGTATAACAATAACATGGTCATTTTCTAAAGATAAAGGTACCCGATTTTATATTACATTTTTTTAATTACATATAAAAAAGTTACAAACATTTAAAAATTTACATGTGACTTAGGGTGGAGGGTATGGATAATAACCTCCATGCCTCCCATGCTTCAAGCCTTCATTTCTCATCCATATCAACGGCACGTCAGATCCCACTACTTATTTGCCTCTCTTGCTAAATAATAGGAAATAAGAAATGGATTTATCTCTCATGCTTCTCATGCCACAACCAATACCTAAATAACAAGCTCAAAATGATATAATAATTTTATTTTTTTTAAATGGAATGTCTAGATTTGGAAAAGGGGCACGCCCCCAATGGATACTTATTTTCGGCAAGAGTGGCAACCACTTGAACCACATTGCAGCATGCCGCTACATGTCATGAACCAAGGTGTGGTTAGTCACACTTGCCGCTTGATGTCACTAGTGTTGGAAATTTGGTGAATGGATATTTAATATATTTATAATTTAATGAAATCTATATATATTAATAAATGAGATGATGTGGGCTATGTGTCCTTGAATGGTGAAGCTATTTTGATGATGTGGCATCCATTTGTTTATTGGAGTTTGATTTTGGGAGGGAATCATTCTAATATACACAATCTTTTTTTTGCACGCGGGATCCGAACTAGATTTGGGTGACCCATAAGTAAAAACGGATCCTATATATTGTTTTTAACAAACCACAATACTTCATAACCTCATTTCTCTAAACCCTAGGTATTATCAGCCACCATGTTCCTCCTTCTTCTTCCTTACGATTCAATTCAAAATGTTCCTCCTTCTTCTTCATTGTTGTTCTACGATTCAAACTCTACAATCGATCGGTATGTATTAATCATTTTGATATCTGTTATTTTGATTGTTAATTTCATCCATCTTTGTTGGTTTATCCCGTCTTTATTATTAATGTTGTTTATATGGTTTTTTCACATATAATCGGCGATTCCTTTATTGTTTTGATTCCAAGTGTAAATCAGGTTAGTATTATTTGTTATTCCAATTGTTAATTCGTTATATATTTGATCGCTCTTTCCCATTTGTAACGTGAATGTTTATATAATTTTTCACATGTAATCAGAGGGTGATTCTTTCCGGTTCTTATTCCATAAGTAAATCATTTCAGTATTATTTGTGATTCCGATTGTTAATTTTGTATATCTTTCATTCTTATGTGGCTAGATTTATATGTCATGCCAATTTTTTGGAAAAAGGTAATCGAAACCTTGCTGAGTGCAGACCTGACATTTATCATCAGGTTAGAAATAAAAAAAATAGTAAATTTGCATTATAGTTTCTCTTTAATTTCTTTGTTGATTATATGTGGTTTAAGATTCAAACTTAATCACCATCGTTGTTTCTTTGTTTTTTTGACCTCCATCTGCTACTGATATGTTTTTTAATTGAAATAGGTATGAAACTTCTATTTATTTATGGCTGACCTCCATATCTCTCTACCTATTGACTTGGATATGCATATTCAATCAAGAATCTTTAAAAACATCTAAGGTAAAACTACATGATGATGGTTAAATACTGTTTGTTTATGTTGTTCGATCTTCAATTTATTCAAGAAAAGTTAAGTTTTTGATGTTGAAAACCGTTTCGGCAGTTGGTAATGTTTGTTGTTGTTCTTTTTTGTAGATCATTAGACATATAGAGAAGGTATGTAAACAATATTAGATTGTTATGTGTTTTAAGTATTTTAACTCAATTTTAAAGAATTTTCCTGTATTTTTTGTTTTGTTGTTTATGATTTACATTATCCGATTTGAATGTTATGAGGGGATTATTTTTTGTGGATGTCTTTATTGAGTGATGTTGTTACTGATTCTTTTGTTTTGGTTTTAATTTTTTCATGAATAACCCTAAATGTTATGCCACTGCCGGACTATCAATCTTCATCGAACATGTTACAGGTAATTTTCTTTTGATAGTTGTTTTTCCTAATTTTTGATCCCTTATAGTTTTAGGTTTCATCGTTTATGCTCAGTTTTTTTTCTGTCTTTTTTGTTAGTAATAAATTTTGTATTGTATTAATTATCAATCCATTAAAGAATTTGTATATTTTTAGTGTCTGATATGTTTTTTCGGAATATTGAGTGTTTCTAAAAATAAATATTTTTTAATATTTTTTGAAATCGTTCCTTTTTTTGTTTTATAAGTTTCTCCCGTTATTATGAGTTTGTTTCTATAAATAGTTTACCGTTTTATTTTTTTTAAAGCGTTCATATTTAAATTGCAGATATGGATCAGAGTAACAACAGTCCTTCATTTTAAATTAAAGCTGATTGAGTAAGATGACCCATTATTTTTGGTATGTTTATTGGTTTTCTAATTACTATTCATATTTTAATTTAACTGATGTTTATCTTTTGTTTTATTTTTTAATAAACTCATAGGAAATACCTAATGACTTTGCTTCAATGATGTGGGGAGAGCAACCACCTTACAAAGAATCTGTTAAGATTGTTGATGGCAACAAGTTATGGTTTGTAAGACTGAAAAAAACTGATTTGGGCCCTGTACTTGGTGATGGCTTCACCAAAGTTGTTCGGGACAGTCGTATAACAAAAAAATGACTATCTTATGTTTCTGTCATTTGGACCATCATCATTCTTTCTTTCGATGTTTAAGAAAACTGAACCGAAAGGGAAAGCAAGTGTTATTTGTGATGAAGATCAAAGTTCAAAGGTTTGCGTTCATTTACTAAATTATAGGAATTTGTAATTAACTGAAATTTTCTTTACCTTTTTTTTTCATTTTCAAAGATTAATGTTTTATGTTTCTTAGGTTGATCCGAAGGGGATAACAAATGTTGTTGTTGATGAAAATCAAACTTTAAAGGTTTTTGTTCAGTTAGTTAATTATACTTTTATGAATTTAAGTATCATACTTTACATTTTTTTATTTATATATTTACCTTTTTTCAGGTCAAAAGCAAGTTTGAGATGGATCTGGACAAATTTTTCATACCGAAGAATAAATTCCATGTATACCTGCTTACTTATAAATCGCAATATTTTTTGATCATTTATATGTATTTTTTGTGTTGTTGATGATTATTTAAGTTAGTCTGATTATAATGTTTATGAATGGATCTATTCTTTGATGTCTTCAAAAGTGATGTTCATACTGATTTCTACTATTTGGTTTTTGTTTTTTAATGATAAACCCTAAATTTTTTTCAACTGCAGGAGTCTGAATCTTCCTCGAAGAGCAAGAGGTGAGTATAACTATGATATTTTTTAAAATTTGAATATTTGGGTTGTTTCAAATAAATTTTGTACTGTTTTAATATGTATTAACTACAATCCATTAAAGATTTCGTTATTTCCTTAAATTTTAGTATTATATGGTTTTCCTAAATTAAGGTATTTCTTTCTATAAATAAATCGTGGAGCAATTTTGTTTGGCAAAGTTAGACTTTCCTAATAAATTTGCTTAATTTACGGGATTGGATGTTAGTGATTTGATTTTCAGAATTTAAATTTTAAATTTTGAAGTCAATCATTATTGTAAATCTTCCATTTTTTTGTTGTTCAAGATGTTTAATTCGGTTAGAATTAAAAGGGTTTGGAAATAAAAAGGTTTAGAGTTTAGGTTTTCAGTTTAGATCTACGTTAATTAAAAGATTCTACCGTTTTTTTTGCAATAGATGTTTTGCTTTCTTTAAAGTAAATTATTCAGTTGAGGTATCAATTGGATATAAATCTTTCATCTACTTTTTTTATCTTTTTTGAAAGCAAATGGGATATTGTAACTGGACTTTTGTTTGTTTTTTTTTGTTCAGTCAGGTATTTTTTATTTGTTTATTATTTTTTTATTCTTTTTTGCAAGTGAACACGACCAGAGGCAAACTAATAGTATTTCGGTAAGCTTATAAATTTTCCATAGAGAAGAAACGAATGGAGAAGCATTCTTAGAGGTATGCTTATGAACACCGTTTGATTCTTCGTCATATGTATCACTCTTGGCGTTAGGACACTTCTGATATCGTCTCGAGAAAAGACAAATAGTATATATTCAAACTAAGTTCCTTTTGGTAACATTTGTGTTCCTTTGCTTATCTCATGTATGGTATAACCGACTGAGTCTCGAGAAAAGACAAAAGGGATGGACTTTGATTTATATGCTCAAATCTTGAATATTAGTTTGTAATTGCTGGTGCCAAAAGAGTGTAGAATGGCCACTTTTTATTATTGTTTTCAAATGATGCATTTTATTGATGCAAATAGTTTATCTCTTACAAAAACATTTCTATCAAAAAGTGCAGTTTCTGGTGTATTTTCTTACTGCCAAAAGATGCAATTCTTTATGGTTTTAATGGTTGTCAAACTTTCCTCAAACTTAGACCATTCCTCAGGCCAGAAAAGACAACTTTTCCAGGTCCACAAGTATGCTACAACACTATACACGATAGTCTTATGTTATCCTAAATTTGAATCTGTACAATGACTTTACTGCCGGAATGCAAGGACCATGACTTAATATCTTGCATCTATAGATGACCAGCCCTACAGATCCGATCATATATGGTTTTCTATTAATTACGGGCCTTTTTTGTTATCTTAAAGGGTATTAGCTACTTCTTTATTGTAACAACTCTCTGTGAATATATTTTTGTAAAATATATATACATTTATATAATAAAATTTAAATATCCTACCTGTGAATATTCACGGGTGATAACCTATAATCATATATTTAAAATTAATGCACGATCAATATGAATAATAATGTCATACTTTATCGTCAGTTATGAATTTCTAAAATTAACTTCTATATATTTAGTACTTATATTGTATTGACAATTTTTTTCAAAACTTCCTAATTAATCGTTAATAAAATTAATGTGAACTTTAAGGTGGTTAAATTTAAAATATTTAATTAGGAAACTTTTGACAATTGTAATACATAATATACCGTGTATTATATATATTTTTTTAATTTCCTTTTCTTAAGTCAACATTTTGTATACTTTCCTTTATTACTTCATTAAAAATAAAAAATACGTAATATATTTTAGCAAGTATGATGTTTAAAAAAAACATTTAGTCAACCTTCATATTAATTTATTTGTATCTCATTCTTTATTTCCGCTTTTTATTGTTGACATAATACTTATTCATATCTGGAGAAATAGCTATATATTCTTAAAATAAATTTCCCTCCATTTTAATGTATATTAGATGTTCCTTTTTCAGTAACCTACATTACTTCATTTTCACAAACCAGTTTACAAATTGTTTTTTTACATAATATACATCGTTTATTTTTTCTATTAGCATTTCGTTAATTGTATTTTGTTAATGACACTTCCTTCAAGTTTTATCCCATCTTTCATATAACTACTTCTTTGTTGCAGAAGTTTTGGTCGAGTGCAGTTTCGCAAGATCAGTCTGGTGGATAGTTGAAAAGAAGCAACGTCTTGGGCCTCAGCATGGAGCATGGAGAAATGCAGAAGTATGATGTTTTATGTAATGTTGTTAATCTTAAATTATTTTCTTATATGCTATTGTAGAGATGTTCAGGTTGATTTAACTCTTTGGGATGATTATGCTAAGGACATGTGTTCTTACATGGTTAGTAAAGATCGTGAAGCGCATGTTGTCATTGCTGTCCATTTTGGTGCTGTTAAGACCTACAAAGGTATCTTATTAATTCTACAATTTACTTTATACAATACATACATACATACATATATATATATATATATATATGTTATTTTTTATACAAGAATTTTTCTGTTTTTGATATATGATTTGTTGTTTATTTATGTTACCTAAAAATAGGTAAATGGGGGATTTCTAATAATTTTGATGGTTCACGGCTTTTCATTAACGACAATTTTGATCAGATGCTAACGTTCAATAAAAAGTGAGAAAAAATATTTATTTTTATTTTTGTAATTGTATCAACTATAATTTTTCTTTGTAAATTTTTGTTCATTTCACATTATGGTTTCCTCAAATAAATTTTTGTAGGTTTCTTGCAAAACTTGCTGCTTCAACCGAGTCAAGTAGTCATGTTGGGTCATATGTGATATGTTCTGTTGAAGATGAATTTTTGAACAATGACGTTTTTTCACCAATTGCTTATCTTGGCTCAATCATTGACGAGTAGTCCGTAGGACAACCCTTAAGTGGTATAAATGATATTAAAATCCCACATTTAATCGGGTAATTGTCTAGAATTAGATAACTACGGTTGCTTGTGTTTCAGGTACATTTGGGGCTTAAAAGTGTGGAAATGAAGCTTCGAATAGGCGCAACTGGATTGGAGATTGAAAGATGGAGAGTATATGAAAAAAAATCAATTATTGTTATGGAAGAATTAAGAGGATAGAATTATAGAGGACGAAATTACGAGAACGTAGGCGAAAACGGTGAAGAAAACGGAGTTGAAACGAAAAAGTTATGCTGAAAACAAATTTCATGCTGAAGCCTACCGTAACTTACGGTGGTACCGTAATTTACGGTAGACCCCAACATTTTTCTTCCACCGTAAGGCAGTAGAGACCCACCGTAAGCCATTCCAAGCCACCGTAAGCTACGATGGTACCGTAATTTACGGTGGAGGCCAGCGAGAAATGTGTAACTGCCCAATTTTATGATGTTTTATTGTGTCTTTTCAATGGCAATCATGGTGGACGGTTTTGGAGCAGTTTAGGGGCGATTTTTGGCTATCCTCTTGTGTTCTTGAGTGGTCTAAACATGAAGACTTTGTTTTTGATTCCATTGGACAAAGGTTTGATTGTTATGACGATTCACGACACTATGAGCGGCTAGGTTTGCTTGGTGATCGTCTTGAGTGTAAGGTTTTATTTGTGACAATTATGTTTGTTCTTTAATTTCTGGAATATTAAACTGTGCATGTGTTGTTAGTTTATTATGGTGTTTGATTGGGTGTTTGTAAATTGTTGATATATGTTTGATCATAGTTCTAAACCATACGTTCTTGGTGCCATTGGCAATCGAGATATCATGGGAGGGATTAGGGTTGGATATATGTTGATTGGTCATCGGGTAACAACCTCGCGTTCTAGGAATCCGAGTACTTAGTTCCCTTTCATCACAAACAATTGATCTTGCATGAGCTATGTCTATGTAGTTCTTTCCAGTTGAACATAAACCTTGATTGTCACTTAAAAACTGAAACTCGGGATGATCACTACCCTCTTATCCTGTTACAAAACTTAACTTTGATTTGTATTCTAATTTAGTAACTCTAGATAATTAAAACCATTCAACCGAAACATTGAAATTTACATTTCTTGCAATTTAGATTAATCTAGTTAGTTAGACATACATTGAGATATCACATATTCCACAAACTCCCTGTGTTCGATACCCACTTGCCGCTATCTATTTAGTTGTTATTGGGATTAAATTTGCGTGTACCTACGACTGCACGTCAAATTTTGGCGCCGTTGCCGGGGAGTAGTGCGCAACGTGTGTTATCTTGTGTATTAGTTTGAAAAAAAAAATTAAAAAAAATCCCAAAAAGATTTCTTTTATGTTCATGATTTACACTTGGTAGTTGAGTTGTGTTGTGCAGGATGACAGGGCATTACACAAATTTCAGCTTATTTACGTGTAGATTATGCGGGGGTCCACGACATCCATGTATTGGTTGCCACGAGGCTCACTACTGGAGGGCACATGGAAAACCGGTGTCTTATGTTTCACAGCTTCCACCTCCATCATACGTTGACGATTATGAATCAGAAATGGAGGATGACTATTATTCATATGGATACGATCGGGACGAGGAAGTTTATTATGAGGCAAGGATGGATAGTCTATGTTTTTGTTGCGGTCGCGATCACACTGATGATTATGATGTGTGCTCGGTGTATTCAGAAAACCCAAAGTATTGGAATAAAAAGATGATGGAAGCGCGCATCTATAGACCGTATCAGGGATATCGACAATATCATCCCGAAGAATATTCTGAGCCCGAGGGTGTTTATGTTTATGAGACCGAGGAGGAAAAAGAGCTTGCTGTATTGGAAGTAACTTTGTCCAAACTCGAGCAATATTTAGCAACACCCAACCTGTCCGATGAAGACCGAATCAGCTGCTTAGTTTCTAAGTGTCATACTTTAAAATTGAAGATAGAGATAGAAGAACGCCTATCACCATTACCTGACGATATTAGAGATTATTCTCACATGAAGGAGGAGGTTGTGGAGGATAATACCACACCAATGAGTCCTTTATCTGATGAAGAGTCACTTGTAGATCAGATGATGTGTGCAGATTATGAGGTAGAGCAGGCTGATGGGATGGATATGTGTACCGAACCTCTTCCCATATCAGTGATTCAAATTAACAAGTGTGGGGAAGAGGGTTCGAGGAATAAGATGAGAAGGGTGAAACTGCCAGACATTAAGGTATATGTCATGAAGTGGACTAGCAAACCTCGTAGGAGCAGCTTTAACATGCCAAATATACTGACAAATCCATGGAGATGGCATGTAAATTTTCGGGCATTTGTTGGAAATGCTGCGGGTAAGTGTGCATTAAGACCACCATAACGAATATCAGGTATGGTCTGGCTGAAGACCTTTAAACTTAGCGCTCTCGGGAGGCAACCCGAGGATGTAGAGTATTGTATTCGTGTTTTGTATTTTGTTTTGTTTTGTTTTGTTTTGTTTTGTTTTGGTGTTGTGTTTGTGTTTTTGCAGGTTACTATGTTTCAATCCTCGCGGATGCAATGATTCAAGTGTGGGGATGTTTGGCAACATCCCCGTTGAGATATCAGTGAATCCAAGAGATGTTTATGTTCATGTCCGATTACTACAGCTGCATCATTACCAACACTACTGATTTACAGATCAGGTCGTGTCTTGTTCTCATCTTGTGCACCTTTGTATATATTCATGTTTAAGTTTTTGGTTGGGCGGTTGGGTGGTGTTTTGATGTGTTTAGTTTATGGGTTGTGAAGGATTGGTGGTGTTTCTAGTAATTAGAATAAAAAAAAAATACAAAAAGAAATTTGTGGTTTGAGTGTACAAGCTTGTGGTTGGTGTTAAAGAGTTAAGTGATCAAATCCTCTCAAAACCATACATTGGGGTCAATGTATCCCAAGTGTGGGGATGGGAGGAAATTTTGAGGTTTTTGAAAAAAAAATTAAATCAAGCAAAACATGGGAAAATTTGAACATCTTGGACTAACACCAAATAATGCACCGGCAACCCTTAATACCCTTTTGTTCCTGGTGAGAGTTGAAGCCACACTTGTACATAAATAAAATTTATCTTTGATGAGAGTGGCAACGGGCGAGGGTGCACTAGAACTTGTGCTTGAATGCGGTTTGAGTCCTTAGTTGGACGTGAATGTGAAAAGGATAAGGGCATTTAGGTAGCCTCGTCTTTAGTGTGTGTGAGTTTGGGATTTGGGGGGTTGGACCTCATAAATTATATATATGAGTTTGGTAGTGAGAGGGGCGGGGGTTTGGACATTTAGTTGCCCATTTTGTGCCTAAAAGCCGATCATTTGTTACCCCTTAGCTAGTTCTCTAAAAATTTACCCGACTTAACCTGGTCTTATAGTGTTAGTAGTTGCTTTAGTTGTGTTTAGATATGTTATGTGAATGTTTCTCTATTCTATGATAAAAAAAAGAGAAAAGAAAGAAAAAAAGAAAAAAAATGAAAAAAAAACAATGAAAAAAAAATGAAAAAGAAGGATGTGTGAGTTATCTTGTATATAGAAGTTATGTGTTATTTATTTCATTGTGTAATAAAAAGACCGGGTTAAGTCATTCGCTACTATTCATATATATTTTCATTTCCTACCCGTATGCCTAGCCACGTTACAACCTTCAAGTCCCTTTGATTTGCATCCATGTTTTGGCACTTGTTAGGCGGAGGACCGATTTAGGTACAAGCATATAGTTGTGCAATCACCCGTTTGCCTTTTGTGTGTCTAGCGTATCTTTGCTAGTGTTTACTTGTCACCGAGAGGAGAGATATAGTAAGGGGTGTGTTGTTTGGGTGTTAAGAACGGGTTAGTAAAAGGATAACATGTTTATGCTTGATTTATGTTGATCGCTTGTGTTTTGAAAATGGTTTTGATGGGTTGCTTGGGACAAGCAACGGTTAAGTGTGGGGATGTGACGGGTAGTCCGTAGGACAACCCTTAAGTGGTATAAATGATATTAAAATCCCACATTTAATCGGGTAATTGTCTAGAATTAGATAACTACGGTTGCTTGTGTTTCAGGTACATTTGAGGCTTAAAAGTGTGGAAATGAAGCTTCGAATAGGCGCAACTGGATTGGAGATTGAAAGATGGAGAGTATATGAAAAAAATCAATTATTGTTATGGAAGAATTAAGAGGATAGAATTATAGAGGACGAAATTACGAGAACGTAGGCGAAAACGGTGAAGAAAACGGAGTTGAAACGAAAAAGTTATGCTGAAAACAAATTTCATGCTGAAGCCTACCGTAACTTACGGTGGTACCGTAATTTACGGTAGACCCCAACATTTTTCTTCCACCGTAAGGCAGTAGAGACCCACCGTAAGCCATTCCAAGCCACCGTAAGCTACGGTGGTACCGTAATTTACGGTGGAGGCCAGCGAGAAATGTGTAACTGCCCAATTTTATGATGTTTTATTGTGTCTTTTCAATGGCAATCATGGTGGACGGTTTTGGAGCAGTTTAGGGGCGATTTTTGGCTATCCTCTTGTGTTCTTGAGTGGTCTAAACATGAAGACTTTGTTTTTGATTCCATTGGACAAAGGTTTGATTGTTATGACGATTCACGACACTATGAGCGGCTAGGTTTGCTTGGTGATCGTCTTGAGTGTAAGGTTTTATTTGTGACAATTATGTTTGTTCTTTAATTTCTGGAATATTAAACTGTGCATGTGTTGTTAGTTTATTATGGTGTTTGATTGGGTGTTTGTAAATTGTTGATATATGTTTGATCATAGTTCTAAACCATACGTTCTTGGTGCCGTTGGCAATCGAGATATCATGGGAGGGATTAGGGTTGGATATATGTTGATTGGTCATCGGGTAACAACCTCGCGTTCTAGGAATCCGAGTACTTAGTTCCCTTTCATCACAAACAATTGATCTTGCATGAGCTATGTCTATGTAGTTCTTTCCAGTTGAACATAAACCTTGATTGTCACTTAAAAACTGAAACTCGGGATGATCACTACCCTCTTATCCTGTTACAAAACTTAACTTTGATTTGTATTCTAATTTAGTAACTCTAGATAATTAAAACCATTCAACCGAAACATTGAAATTTACATTTCTTGCAATTTAGATTAATCTAGTTAGTTAGACATACATTGAGATATCACATATTCCACAAACTCCCTGTGTTCGATACCCACTTGCCGCTATCTATTTAGTTGTTATTGGGATTAAATTTGCGTGTACCTACGACTGCACGTCAATCATACAGGTTCTTTAAAACATTTTATATTTTATATTTTAACTACTAACAAAATTTTAATAAGCTTTCATAACTTTAATTATTTAAACAACCAAAAAAAGTTGTTATTGTTGGAACTATTGTAGCAATCGTTTCTGATAAGATGTGGTATTATGATGGGTGTAACCATTGCAAGTCCAAAGTTGAGCAAAAGCTTGAAACTTATGATAAGAAGGATGGAACAAGTTATGTTAGAGATGAGAAGGTGTATCAATGTTCGAACAAGGATTGTCAAGGAAAAGATGTTTTCCCATTGTCCACGTAAAGTATCTGTTATTCATAATTCTATTATTGTTGATTCAATAAGTAACGTTGTTTGTATTATCTATTTGTCTATGTTTCTTAACTATGTAAATACGCTTTTAAGGTTTAAAATACCAATTCGGGTTCAAGATTCAACTGGTACGGTGACACTTATATTGTTTGGTCATGAGGCGTTGAAGTTTGTTGGGAAAACCGCAAAGGAACTTTTATAAATTTAGGACGAGGTAAATATAATATTATGTTATAGTTAATTAAATTAGATTTTGATATATAGATTCTGACCACAGATGAGATATTGTCAATATATATACTCAAGACAAATGAGGTTCCCAGAGAATATCCGAATATCCTGTTGAATTTGAGATGTTGGTTAACCTCAAGTGTGCTTTCGTGATTAGAGTAACAGACTTTAATATTGTCAATGCTGTTGAGAATTATGGAATATCAGTTGTTACCAATGATGTTGACATATTGGATGAGCTAAACAAAAAATGGAAAATTGATCAAGTTAGGGATTGTTATATTAAAATATTTTCACTTATTTATTCCTTTAAATGAGGCTTATATAAAGTGTGTTATGATTTCGAATTTTTTACAGCTTCTGATTCATTTGCTATGAGTCAGTCTGATTTCCAATCTGCTGGTGGAGAAAGTGAAAAGGTTTAACCTTTAAAAACTATAACGATATAGACTTAAAAATTCTTTGGTTTTCATTTTTTGTTCTTTTTAAAGGATGGTGTTTCTTACATCGGTGATAACTCTACACCTGTTTCAAAGGATTATGTGGCTGACTTGAAGCAATCATCAGCCGATCTGAAGCGTAACCTTAGTGATTTGTATGCGATTGAAGAGGGACTGGGGTCGTCAGCAAGTAAACCTCGCATGAGTGTTGACAGCATTTGTCTTGATGAAGATGTTGCCAATAAATGATAAACGAGAGAAGTGATTGTTACAATAAAAAAACATTTGGTTTGTTATTGGAATGTTTGCTTTGAGTTTTTTATTTTGTCTTTAAAACATTTATATGGTTTCCCTATTTAATATGACATTTTGAGTTATCTATTTTGGCGTTTGGTTCGAAATGATGTTTACTTATGTTTCTTATTTTATGAGATTACATTTTTTATTTACTAATCTAATCATACGATAAAAAAACGAAAATTACAAATTTCATATTACTCTTATCCTTAGTTACTTTTCATGAAAGTAACACTAATTATTTATTTTAAATTCTTTGTACAAATAAGTTACAATTTTATATTTAGTTTATAAAATATCATGATTATATAAATTAGATTGTAGTATTGACTAATTTATAAAATTTCATAATCTTTCTAAATTTTACATACTTTTCATGAAAGTAACACTAATTATTTATTTTAAATTCTTTGTACAAATAAGTTACAATTTTATATTTGATTGTAATTGATTTGTAATGATGTCATCATTTATTTCTTAAATAGGTTATATCTATAAATAGAAAAAAATTACATACTTCTTCATTTCATCTTCAAGTTTCTTTGAATCTTGATTCTGACTTCTTCTACGTTGTTATATTTTTTCCATCACTCTTTAAATTTCCAGTAACTTTTCATGTATTGTACTATCATTTCTACATATTTTCATGTTTCCGTTGATGACAAACCTATGTTAGTTTTAATTATTTTTTTAGAAGATAAAAGTTTTGATTCTATAATTATAACCGTGTGTTATGATGTTTTATTTTAGCTTTCTGCTGGTGTTTAGAAAATGCATAATGCGTTCAAACAACTATATTCATCTTCTTCTGAACTTCCAATGAATGTCGTTGCTAATGATTGTTCCTTTGCTTCTTATTTTGTCTTATCATATATTATTGTTTAAAACATTGAAGAGACTAATGAAATTCTTTTTTCCCAAAATCTTTCAGAATTCAGATGTTGGTTCTCTTACATTATGAAAGGTAATTCAATATTGTTCTCAATTTTACATGTATTCTTACGTTTGAAAACTGAATCCATATTGATTTTTAATTTTTTGTTACTCCTTACTTTACCTCTTTAATTTTTTTGAAATTGAGTTAGAACTTATATATAATAATGCAAAACACATATAAACAACCACGTCTTAATTTCTAAATATATATATTTGAACATCGATAATCAACAAGTATTTAGATTTGATACCACTGTTAGATATATTAAAAAATATGGTATCTGTCATGATGATATACCACTAATTGTCTTTAAGCTTAAACTACCAACGACCAAAATAAAACATGATAAGAAGAGAACTTGCATGTCCAAAAAAAGATACATAAAAGCTGTAGCACAAAAGAGTCATGATTTCGTCTTGAGAAACACCTTCTACATTATCTTATAAGATTACATGTTAACCTACATTAACTGCATCCACATGTGATAAGATCAGGAGATTTCCTGAACTTACAAATGTGAAATGCATTGTGTCGCCCGAATGAAGGCCATTCTCCTTCATGAACATCGGCCAACTTTCGATTGCATACCTTACAGCATCTCCATTCTTCTGCCGCCTAAGATTCATATTGATGGTTTTTCCATTCATGTTCTTCACTTTCAACTCATGCACTTTATTTTTGAATCCGACAATTCTTACAACATCAGCAGGCATTTTCTGCATGTATACCACAATTAACAACTAAATCAGCCTTATGATTGTTATACTATTACTGTTTATGAATGAGTAGTGTAAAAAATAATTACCATGCGGTATCTATCTTTACATAACTTTGTCATATAAGTATAGATAATACCTAAACAATCTTCATCCAATTCAAACTTTGATTATCAGTCAAGATGCTTAACTGTTTTTTACGTTTGATATCAAACAACAAGATGAATTCTTGGGTATGTTGATGTTATAATCATTTTTGTTTCTTTATTATATGTTTGTATTAATTCTTACTTTGCATACAGATTTTACTGATGAGTTACCACAATTGGGTAGCTGATTTCAAGTTAGCTTCTGATTGTATGGTTCGAATCATTACGATGGATGGAAGAACTTTTACTGTCAGAATTAGGAAAGTAGGTTCTTCGTACTTTTTCCACGACGGATGGTCCAATATGATTGACTCACTAATATTACCAAAGAATTCATTGCTTTTGTTTCAATACGAAGGTAGTCTAACTCTTAGATTGATATACTTTTATCAAGATTTGTCACTTGCTCAAGGTGATTTCTTATACTGCCAAACCTCTCGGTTCTCTGAACATAGAGATCATTTGGTAATTATTTTATTTGTTATTTTTAAGTTCCTTCTATAGTAGTATTTGACAAATTTTATAAAACTTTCTTTAATCTAAAATAATTTTTTTGTACTTGCAGATTATCGATAGATTTTTTGTTCATCATAAGTTGAAGAACATACTACCTACGAAACATGTTGCTATAACCGCTTTTCCTAACCGTACATGGTTGGTTGTTATGGAAAAACATGGTCAAAATTTTTATATGACTACTGGATGAAATCAAATTAAAGAAGACATGAAAATTGAGGATAAACACTTTATTATCTTCAACATGATTTCGGAGTCAAAATTTGATATAATGGTTTTTAGAGGCACAGAAGATTTGGTCTGTATTCCTGAATGACGTTTTGCACGTGTTAAAGTAGAAGTTAAAGAAGAGGTTAATGAAGAAGTTGCTGCTTAAAGTGTTTAGTATTAGGGTTTATAAATGGTTTTCTCAGTATTACATTTTATAAATGTTTACTTCTACAGACGTTCGTATCATTGATTAATCTACCCTATTCATCATGAAATTTTCATTTATTCATATATATGTATATATATTTTCTTAGAAACATAGATTAACAACCCGGGAGTATTCCCGGGTTATAACCTAGTTATAAATATTAATAAGAATCTTCATGTGGTAAATAAAAGAGAAACTCTTGAGTAGAGCTTCTTAATGACATTTAATTAGTTTTATTAGAGTTTTTAAGTCTCTAATTAAGTGACTAATTAAGTGAAACCTTTTCCACTAATCCTTAAGTCTTGTACAAATAGTAAGCTATGTGCTTCTTTTGTTACAACAAGAATATGGTATTGCTTGATATATGAAGAATACTAGAAGGAGGATGAACACTTGAAGAGCAACTAGAGAGATGAGTACTCTCTACTTGTTTTCCACCACATGAGTTCAAACACTACAATTATCGGATGTAACCTTGGGCCCGTGAGCCATCTCCGGCGGTACAGACTGCTTCAGCTGTTGTACCCTGGGAGACAAACGCGTTGTCTTTAGTAGAGGCGCGAAATCTGTTTTAAGGGAAGCGTGTTGAACACGTGCCTTAACCAAAATCGTCAACGTTTTAGTGTGCTCTTTGTTGCAGTCAAGGAGTATTTTTCAAGACTCAAGATGATGAATACTCGAGTCTAGGATGCTATCAAATGCACGTGAAGGACCCACCAGAGATGTGGCTTGAATCAAGATTGGTATATATAGTTATTTTTTATATTCCTTTTATTTAGTTATTGCAACCGGTATTGTACTATGATATTTCCTATGATGAACGAGTCTCGTTAATATATATTTTGTATTTATATTTTATAAAAGGTGAACCTAGTTTCTACAAACGTAAAACAGATTTCATGAGATTGTTGGTACAATCTTAAAAACCTTATTTATAAGGATTTTAGGTTTACGAAAGGATTTATAACAGAATAAAAAATATATTTTTAGAGGTTATGATCTTATAAATATTTTTTTTGGGAAATATGTATGTAGTACAACTTGTTGGTGTTTGGATTTTTTTGAGATTGAGATATAATCTTAAATCCTATACGTGGTACAAAACGAATAGTTTTGGTTCCAACGTTTGGTTTTGAAACGATTTTGGAAATTGTTAATTTTTCTAACTTTTGTGTTAGATCGGGTTTATTAGTGTAAACCATATGTTTTTTTTGTAAACGTTAAATTCTCTAACATGTGTGTTAGACCGGAATTATTGGTGTAAACCATACGTTTTTCTGTAAACGTTAAATTCTCTTAAGTAGAATTTTTTATGTCTTTAATTAAGAGTTTTATGTTACTTGATTAGAGTTTTATGTCTCTAATTAAGTCTCTATTTAAAGTAGACTTTTCATCCACCCATGGATTGATATGAACAAATAAGTCTTATAATGATTTTTGTAATCATTTGTCTTCTAACATGTGTGTTAGAAACGTTCATGGAAAGCGTTAGTTTGGAAGCAATTTTTTAATTGTTTAGTTTCTAACGTGTGTATTAGAAATGACTTATTTATTTGAACCATATATGTGTTTTTAGCAAGTCGAATTAACATTTTGTGGAAATGTTAATATTTCTAACGTGCGCGTTCGAATTTCTTTCATTTTAACATGATTGTTAAAATACAAATGCTTTGAAATGTTTTATGTAGACATTTTAAATAAGCAATTTGTTGTAGCATTGTTTTTAATGCTTTGTATGATTTAGAAATAAAATGTCATACATTGAAGGTTGATGTTTGATTGGCTTCAAGAAATTAAACCACCATAAAGTGATGGTGTGATATTTATATGAATTTAATGAAATTAAAATCATTTACTAGACTCTTCATATGGAAGATAAACTCTTAAGGAGAGTTTCATGTCAATTTATTAGTTTTTATTAGAGTTTATGTACCTAATAAAATCTTTAATCAAGTGAGACTTATCTCCACCCCATGTCTCCTGTATTAAAAGTAGGCTATGTGCCTAACTTGATGAGATTGAAAAAAAAAGAGTAAGAATACAAGAATTAAATCACCATAAAGTGATGGTGTAGTTGTGTGTGATTTTATCACCAACTTTAATTTGTGATTTGTCATGTTTTATATAAAATGACTTAAATTTTCTGACACGTGTGTTAGAAAATGTGTATCATGAATACGAGGTTAGAGATTGTTCATAATGAACAGAAATGTTTTATGTAAACATTTAATTGCCTATAAGTGCATTAAAAATGATGATGGTTTATTTTATAAACTATATCTTTGAAAAACGTTTTATGTAAAAGTTCGATTCTATAATATGCTTGTTATAACATTTTTTTTTCTAACATGTGTGTTAGAAAATGTTTAGTACATGTGTAGTAAGACTAAACAATATAAAACCATTTGATATTTTGGATTTGATCTATGTTTTCATAACCCTAATTAATATTATTAATATTGTATTTTGTAAAACTAAGAAACTGTTTTGAATTATTTTTAAAACAAAGTTTTGCATAAAATTGATAATTTAAATGGTTCGCTACTCTTACTAGAAGTAGCATATGGGGAACAAAGTAACAGTCTGGTGGATGTTATTTGGTGAAAAACAACTTGGTGTTGTTGTGAACAAATTTAATTGTTCAAGTTTACTACTTAAATGTAGTATTTGTAACAACTTGGTGTTGTTTTGAGCATAATTGTTCAAGTTTAAAGTTTCAAGATGAAATAGAGAACTTGTACTTAGAAGTGCATGGAGTCTTATTGAGGGAGTACCTCAAGACATGCCATGGGATGATACTGTTGAGAAGATTTCGGTCAGATTATAAAGTGTTGAAGATAAAAGCACTTTGCTATTTGATGTCTACATATTGTCTATGCTCCCGTTTAAATTTCAAAAGTGACTGGCACTTATGATTTGGTTTCTAATGTATTTTATTGTTTTGTGTTCAATATCTTCGGATAACACATGCAATTTTTTACAAAGAAATAAATCACTAATGGTTGTGACGTATAAATTATTTTTGGGGAAAATAATTATAACGTCGGTTATACATTGTTTAAAAGAATATGGTTTTAAACGGATAGTACATGAAAATACTTGGACATAAACAACTTGAGAGTTGTTACGTTGACTAAAAGTCAAAGACGAAACATCAAATGTATAACCACATCATGAATGAGTAATGAAAGAACGTAGTGAGTGTATTGAGATGAAATACACTAACGACATTCATGTCGCATACTTCATTAGAAGTCATTGAAAAATTCACAAGTGTGAATTCTAACATATGAAAGTAAAAGTACTATATGTTATTGTATACCTTTAATAAATCTTGCGATATTTATAAGTAGATGCGTCTACCACTTGATTATTGTTAGATCTATATGGAGATTTTACCTTCATTTGGGAGAGCATCCTAAATATATATATCTCCTAATGAATAACAATAGATGTGTGCAAATCACTTATGACAAAATTATGAATGCCATGTTGTTGAGTGTCGATCTAGTTGACTCTATCTCACACATAATAGTGATTGTAGACAAGACACATTCATCTTGTTGGTGATGAATGTGTTCACCAAGTGACTTGGATTAAGACTTATGTTTAAGTACTTATGAGTCAATGGTAGATTGTTGGAGATCAAAGGTAATCAAGTTATGTTCCTTAAATGAATGATGAAATTTAGCTATGTGCTATATACAATAATTTGTGAGACCTTCCTAAATATTGATGTTTTAGGATTATAAACTAGTCTCATTATTTTGTCTTAACAAGGGATGAATGTTGCAAAGTGATATTATGATATCCTTAGGGTTGTGAAGAATCAGAATGATGCATCTTCTCTTCACATGCTAAAGTATTGTAGTCTAAAGCATGCTAGACTTGTACTTGGTTAATTATGGGTCTTGACGGAGACTAATTAACTCTAAACATTCAAATGTGTATGAACACAAAAATAATTTGTGTATAGACAAAGTTGAGGGAAAATTTCATTCATTATAAGGAAAAGACATATAACTTTTTAAGAGTTTGTTCGAAAAGCTAATGAGGAGAACTCATTGTCTAAATGTTAAATTAGAATTATTCTAAGTTGGTGACAAACTTATGACAATGGCATGTGTTGTTTTGGTCAACTCGGAATGCAATATGAGTTGAATTCACACAATAGGGTTGATCTTATTCAATCATATGTGTATAATTGTCATCATAAGTGAAGTTGCGAAAATGTTGATCAAATGGCAAGAAATGTGGGGGAGGATCCATTTAGAAATAACCCTATAAGGGTATGTAGAAATGGTTTTCATTACCCCATCTGGATGATCCATTTAGAAACAACCCTATAAGGGTATGTAGAAATGGTTTTCATTACCCCATCTGGATGATATCCTATAACACTTAAATGTAGGGGTGTCTTGCATTTGTATCATAAAAGTTTGGCAATAAGGATTTTGTAATCCAATCTAACATTGCAAACAGACGACTACATGGAGGACACAAAGGTCGCAATGCATAATGGAGATGTGTTTGCCTTAAATGATAAGCGTATTTTACAAAGACATATATTATAACCAGATTCAGATGGCCACTGAGGTTATAGTCTTAGAAGTTGACAATAGGCAAAATTAACTTACGAGTTAAGAACACATCATGACAACTGATCTCAAATACGCAAAGTTATTTGTTAATTTTATGGATCCAACAACCTGAGGGTTTATTAGAGATCAAGTTGTGGAATGAGACTGAAGCCCGTGTAAAAAGGGTATGTGAAGGACACCTAACTTAGTTGACTGGAGATCCCAAGATCTAAGTTCAATAGGACAACTAACTCATATGCCTAAAGGTGGTCACTATGGGGGCATAAATGATATGCATAAGCTAGTATATATGGTTATACATACCCCAAAGTATAAAAGGGTGTTTGAATACGTCCTAGTCTATTCCTATGATATTTAGTGACTTAGAGTGAGGCTAAGCATAATATGTGGTAAATGATTCGGATAAATCACGATAACCACAATGCTTTTAATGATCTAAGGAGAATCACCTATGTTAGAGAGAAATGGGGTCACTTCGAATGGAATTGGGGGCACAATTCCTAGAGCTCTCGCAGAACCAGGAAAGTGTTCCACGACCATTATTGGACACGACTATGAGGAGATGACCCGGCTAGGGAGAGTCTTGTGTGAAGTGTATTGTCGTCTACACAAACAGCAGACGAGTTCAAAGATATCGAGATCTACTCAGAGCTAGTGGGCTAAGTGCATTTCATGAGCGAAGGTTCAAAGGGTAACACCTACCTATCGTATGCAAAACTCAACTGTCGAGGTTACATTGGAAATTTTAAGTGTTTTGAACGATCTCCATTCATTTAGGGGGATTGTTGGAAATTTGGTGAATGAATATTTAATATATTTATAATTTAATGAAATTATAAGTATTAATTAGAATCTTCATGTGGTAAATAAAAGAGAAACTCTTGAGTAGAGCTTCTTAATGACATTTAATTAGTTTTATTAGAGTTTTTAAGTCTCTAATTAAGTGACTAATTAAGTGAAACCTTTCACTAATCCTTAAGTCTTGTACAAATAGTAGGCTATGTGCTTCTTTTGTTACAACAAGAATATGATATTGCTTGATACATGAAGAATACTAGAAGGAGGATGAACACTTGAAGACCAACTAGAGAGATGAGTACTCTCTACTTGTTTTCCACCACATGAGTTCAAACACTACAATTATCAGATGTAACCTTGGGCCCGTGAGTCATCTCCGGCAGTACAAACTGCTTTGACTGTTGTACCCTGGGAGACAGACGCGTTGTCTTTAATAGAGGCGCGAAATCTGTTTTAAGGGAAGCGTGTTGAACGCGTGCCTCAACCAAAATTGTCAACGTTTTAGTGTGCTCTTTGTTGCAGTCAAGGGGTATTTTTCAAGACTCAAGATGATGAATACTCGAGTCTAGGATGCTATCAAATGCACGTGAAGGACCCACCAGAGATGCGGCTTGAATCAAGATTGATATATATAATTATTTTTTATATTTCTTTTATTTAGTTACTGCAACCGGTATTGTACTATGATATTTCCTATGATGAACGAGTCTCGTTAATATATATTTTGTAATTATATTTTATAAAAGGTGAATCTAGTTCCTACAACTCATGCCGATCCACACTTGCCGAGACCATACCTTCCGACCTTACATGAGCTAAGCCATTGGCATGTGAATCATATGTGTAACTTCCTTTTTTATTCTTCGGACGTCGTTTCCCTTCCCCCTTGGACACATGACGCTTTATGATAACATCCTACCCTTCTCACAGTTCTCCCTTTTTACCCTATCCCTCCCACCACCTTACCTTATAAAAAAAAGTTGTGTGTATAAGTTCAAAGGAGAATGAAAACGTAGAATCATTATGGTTAATGAACCTTCACCACTATCCATCATCAGCTTTAAGTCAATATTATCTTTAACAATCGAACTCCCTGACGCGGTGTGGTTACTCAAGCGGGTCAGCAGGTGGTAAGTAGTAACACCGCACATGTTAAGGGATAAAATTTTATGTTTAGCAAGGTAGGGGTTGCTATTCAAAAGGAGGTAGCGGTACAACTTGTTGCCCGTCAACCTGCCATTTGTCTGTAATCATCCCTGTTTTAATAACAATCATATCTAAATTTTAATAAGGATACGAGGAACCACATGAAGTGAAACAAAACCTTACAAACAACATGTTAGTACATAGTTAAACCCGTATATATAAAAACTATATGTTACTCTGTTACATCAAACATATAATTTTAAAACACATATTTTGTTAAAAATATCATTCCAACCATTAATAAATACATACGAAAGTACAAATATATAATTGGCTACATCTTTTCAAAATATGAAATTTAAAACACATAAAAAAATAATAATTGTTATCTATAACTCTAAGGCTAGTAGATAACCAAATTTAGACAGAAAACTGCAACAATTGTATACATACATGTAACTAATGCTTTAAATATAAAGTATGAGATAGAAAGTAATGCGGTTATATGATCACACAATATGTAACACAGTTATAACAATAGTTGAAAATGTTTATACAATTTTCATATTTCTTTACTTAAAATTGGTTCATACCGAATATATAGGGTCAGGATTTAGAGAAAACGGTGAAAAGTGTGAGAACAGAGAGAACGGTTATGGATCGTCAGATGAAAACAATCTATGGACTAGATGACGCGGTGACGTTTTCGTAAATAACATCACTTTTATTACTGTGGCGCGCTTCATTAAGGGTAAAAAAGTCTTTTAACTTCTCTACACAAAACGTCATCTAATGAAATAAAACGCCATTAAAATTACCGCCTTAACCTACAATAGCACACTCCATCCTAAATCTAAAAACGCCATTAGATATAAAACGCCAAACTTAATTATAATAAAATCCCGCCTAAAAAACCCGCCAAAAAACATCCTATATATACAACATCTCAGACCTTCCATTAAAACACACAAAAACCCAAACGCCATATTTAATATATACCATTCGTCTTAGAAATGCCAAAAAATGCAAACATCAAATATCCTCTAAACCAAAACGTTTATTTGAAATTCAGTTTGGTTGTCGGTAAGGTTTCGCTCAATGTAATGGACAAAATCCTAAAGTGAGGATATTGTCCATTTCATTGAGTAAAATATTATTGACTTTGTCCTCAACTTCCATCCAATTTATAACGCCAAAACATACAAAAACATTATTGAGGTTTGTTGTCAATAAAGTTTAGCTGTATGGGGTGGATAACATTGTCAGACATCTTTCTTAACTGAGGATTAACAATGTTATCCATCTCACACAGCAAAACATTATTGATTTTAGCATGATCAAATTTAGAGGTTTAAGGTACTTTTATTTAGTGGCGTTCTTTTTCTCAGTAAAACGTCAAAAAGTTAAAAAATCAAACATTGTTCATTGGAAATTCAAGATTGTTGGCTGAAGGATGTAAACTCAATAACATTTTGCTGCATGAGATAGACAAATTTTCAAGAAAAAGAGGCTGATTTCAGACTTTGTGCTTCCAAACGGCGACAAAAAAACTACTTCAAAAAAAAATGAATCATACGAAAGTTGAAACAGCCAGTTAAGATGATTCAAAAAATAAGAAATTGACTGGTGACAGTGAAGATTTGGAAGATCAATTGTTTATATATATATATTTTTAATTTTCTTTTTCAGTTGATTGTTATATAATAACAACGCCAGATATAATAAAAACGCCACACAACCAAAATGTTTGTCAAAACGCCATCATGCCATAAAAGGCCCCAAAAACCACCAAACTATAATAAAATTACTTTGGACAAGTATTAGAAAAATCCAAAAAAAAAAAAACCAAACTTGAAAAGGGTAACTACAAAACAGTAAAACTGAAGAGACGGAAAATTTATTATCTTAGAATCTAAAACGCCAAACTTGAAAGATGGGACGTGTTACAGACTTCAGAGATAAAAGCTTATCAAAAACAATAATTACAAACAGTAACTGAAACGACGAATACTTTATTATAATAATGCACCGCCTAACCTACGCGCCAATGAAACCATTAAAACGCCATTAATTATTGAATTTGGTTAACGCCAAAAAATCTTAAACCCCAAAAATAAATCAATATTGTAAAAAGCGGAAGATAAAATGACAAAAAAGCCCATACGCCCTAATTATATCGCGCGCCACGTGTTGGGCCAGGATGCGTTCTCATCGTTCTCACACTTTTGGGCGTTTTCTCCTGATCCCGTTTCTATATATATATATAGGGCAAGGATCCGTTAGAATCCACCCTTTATTGCGAGAACCACGAGAGTCAATGTGAACAAAACCAAAACTACTTAAAAAAAACTTAAAATCACACATTTTTTTTAATTTTTCGTTAAAATCGCAGCTTTTTATTTATAATATTTTTTTTTTAAATTTTTTCTTTTTTTTTTGTTGTTAAAGTCACGATTTAACTAAACAAAAAATTTTGTGTTTACATTGGTTCTCGCAACAAGGGTGATTTTCGTATGAACCCTACCAGATATATATATATATATATGTATATATATATATGGTGGGATTCTAGAGTGAGCACTACTGTATTTGCGAACTGAGTAAACAAATCATAGCCATCGATTTACTCACGTGTATGGCTAGGATTTCATCATCAAATCGTACAATACACTAGTGTATTTTATCATCAAATCCTGGCGATTGATCTGCACACGTGTATGGTCAGGATTAGTTCGCTCAGTTCGCAAACACATTAGTGTTCGCTCTTAAACCTAATCCTATATATATATAGGGGAAGGCTATAGAGAAAACCCACTTGAGTTGGGTAAACTCAAGAAACCTTTGTAAAAAACCCATGTAAACTCAAAAAACCTTTCTAAAAAATAGGAAATGTAATATAAATATATTTGAACATTTTTTAAAAAGAAACACAAAAAAACACTGAGTAGTTTTATTTTTAAATGTTACAAATTTCAGGTTACATAATATATATGTCTAAAAAAATGTAACATACAAATTTTCAACTTTGTTTTAAAAAAAAACTAGTAAGCGTTTTTTTCATAAATAGGTCCGTGTACATTAATATTACATGCTCTATTTTGTTAGAAAAAAAATAAAAATGTTACATAGGGTTTATTTGGGTTTTCTCAACTCACATGAGTTTTCGATTTATCTTTCCCCTATATATATACTAGGTTAGAACCCCGTGTATTACATGGGTAACACGGGTTGAATAAATGTGATTTTATATACAGAATAATAAAATAATATATCTTTAAAAATCTAATTTATTATATGGGTTGAATACATGTAATTTTATATATTAAATAATAAAAAGGTTATATCCTTAAAAACCCATGTATTGTACGTGTTGAGTAAATTTAATTTTATATATTAAATAATGAAAAAACTTACATTTTTAAGAAACCTCATGTATTGTATGGGTTGAGCACATGTAATTTTATATACTAATCAATAAAAAGTTATATCTTTATATACCCTATATATTATACAGATTGAATAAATCGAATTTTGTATACCATATAATAAAAAAGTTATATTTTTTGAAACCCGGTGTATTACACGAGTTGCATAAATGTATTGTAAAAAAAGAAATTACAAAATATTAAAAAAAATATAGGTAAAATGTCCAAATTGCGCTTGTTGAGTTAAAGTTACTTTTAAACGGAGTTAGCGAATTGGATGGAACTGGCAACAAACCCAAACCTAAACGGTCCAGTTGCAAACAAAAAAAAAATTTGGATGGATATGACAAATTTATTGTGACAACTCGAATTTCCAAGATTCCTATTTCGCATTTATTGCACGTTCATGTATTGTTTAGTTGTTTAATTGCACAAATAATTGGCTATGGAACTGTAACGTTTTGGATACAATGAAGTGTATTGTGTGATTATGCATGGTTATGTGTTAATTGTGAAAGACTTGTCAAATATGTGAACTTGGTGGTGGAACTGTGAAACTGTTTGAGATGGTGTACTATTGTAAAATATAATAATTAAGGGTGTGTAGAGTTATTAGTGAAACTTATATGATACTTAACCCTAATCCTTCACTAAACCTCACACAAAAATCCAAGCACGTACTTTCACTTTCTTTGGTTCTCTCTGGCAATCATCACCATCATCATTGGCAAGATATTCATCACTCTTGATTCCTCTCTTTCTCTAGAATCATTCAAGGTAATTGCTTATTGATTATTGTAATACTTGTAAACCCTAATTGATTGCTTGATTACTATCAATTCTTGATTCTTGATTATGTGTTCATGAAAACCCTAGTTCTTCATATAATATTCTGTGATTTTTGATTTGATTCTGATTATGATGATAATGATATTGAATAGTTGTTTAATCGATTGTCTGGTGATTAAGAATACATGATTGATTGGATAATTGAATTGATGCTAGACAGATACGATGTAATTAGGGTTTTCTTCGTCAAGAAATGTGAAAACGTAACTGTTATGATCGTTTGATTCTGCGCAATGCTTGGAAATCACGTTTAATGATTTCTCAGAGTTTTGTGAATGAATATGTTGTCAGAGTTTTATGCTATCTTCTATTATCCGACTTTTATATATATCAAAACTAGTCCGACCTTTTAGTTATCATATGGAGTCCGAACTTTAGAAAGAAAGGCCATGGGGTCCGAGTTTCTATTCATCAAGTAATGTCCGAACTCTATGAATATATAAGAGTCCGACTTTTGTTGCTTGTCTGAGTTTTGTTAAGGAAAGCAAGGAGTCCGAAGTTGTTAAGGAAAGCTTACTGTCCGACTTTTATTTGTACATATATATATCCGAATTGTTATTAATGAAACAAGGTTAAGATGTCGGAACTTTATATACATGACACATGGTCCGAATATTCTATGTTAGGAGGATAGGTCCGACTTTTGTATGGTGTAAACATGGTCCGACCTTTTTGTTTTAGGGGATGTCCGACCTTTTGTTTTTAATGGGATGTCCGACTTTTTTTTTTGTGAATGGCAAGGGTCCGAGTTTTGGGCCCAGGAACCTTTGTCCGACCTTGTAAAGTGAAACCCACCTAGTCCGAGTTTCATGGCCCCAAACCCCCACCCCCTGTCCGAATTTTATAAACTTATGTGCATAGGGTCCGAGTTTTTAAGAGTGGAACTCTTGTCCGACTTTTGTAGATTAAGTGATATCCAAGTTTGTTTAATATGATAATAACCTAGTCCGAGTTTCGTTGTCTGTTAGTATGTTAACACTGTTGATGTGATAACACTGTTACGTATGTAAATCCTCCTATGCATGCTAGTTCTGTAATTCTGAGCAACGTTGTAACACGGTTACAATTACTAAGACTGTTGATGAATAACTGAGTTAAAACAAACTGAGAAAAGCCCTGAATGTAAAGCTTAAGCTGCATGAATGTGATTAGCTATTTATGTGATACATGTTGTTAACTGTCAAACGCTTTGTGACATAGATTACCTGCATATCTTTACGAACATGAACTGATTTATTGCACGTGCATACAATAGGACTTGACTGATTACTTGTGAACACATAACATAGCATACCGAGCAAATCAAGGTGAGTTCACGCTCTTACTAAGGCATGGGATTCCCAGGGCACGGGAATTGAGATTGAAGGAATGAGATTGAATAGAATCGTACTTACACTGTTACTAGACTACCATACCATCGTCCTCGGTTGTGCAGGACACATACGTAAAACCTACGTATACTTGTATTGCTCACTGTCCTCAGGTTGCGAAGGACACTCACGTAAAACCTACGTGAACTTATACTCACTACTGCCTCGGTTGTGTCAGGCACTTACGTAAAACCTACGTAAACCCCCACGTACCCCTATCCTCGGTTGTGAAGGATACTTACGTAAAACCTACGTAAACTTGTACGTATTACTGTTCTCGGGATATGTAGACCACTTATGGTTACGAATAGTCTAGTGGTTATACAATATGGGAAGCCCCCACCAATAGAACGTACAATCGGCCCAGTAGAGCCACATGTTACAAACGAACTTACTATTTACGCATTTACTTTCTGTGAACTCGCTCAACTAGTTGTTGATCCTCTGTTACATGCCTTGCAGGTCGTTAGATACATGGAGCTTGCACAGGGAGGAGCTGGTCGTTGTGGGCTTGGATCGTGATTGTTTCGCTAAACACTTTTGACATTTCATACTTATTTACGTTGGGTTTTATTTATACGCTTCCGCTAAACAGTGATAACTTACTTATGTTTTGGAACACCTTTCATATGGATTTGGTTTGGTTTAATGGCAATTACTTTTACTATATATATTGTTCTATATGATTGGTGGCCTGATCCTGGTCAGTCACGCTCCCAAGCGGTGATACTCCGCAGGTGGATTTTGGGAGTGTGACATTTACCAAACTAGTTTTTGCCCCGCCTGCATTGCGGGGCAAAAAGCCGAATAATTTTGTCTCATAACATTAAGATGTACGTCTGTGTTTCGGTTATTTGTACATACTACTCATAACACGGTCACAAAAAAAAGTTACGTTGACTCAACCAATTAAAACAAAACACTAACATACTTTTGCTAAGAGAACTAAAATGATGAAAATACTATAATTTTAAACCGGGGGCAAAATTGTATTTGTTCAGGACAAATGAGCATATGTTAGGGAGTCGTATGACACAAATAAAAATTACACTGAGTCAACAAATCAAAACAAAACAAAACATTACAATAGTTTTGTAAAAATAAAAAAGAAACTAAAATGATATCATGGCTATATTATATTGGGGACAAAATCGTAATTTAACAGAAAAAAACTAAAGCGATGGTGAAGCTGTAAATTTGAACTGAGGGTAAAATTGTAATTTGGGTAGGAGGAAAAAAATAAAAGCAATAGTAAAGCTATAAATTTAAAACGGGACAAAATCGTAATTTGATAAAAAAATTGTGGGTGGCATGTAACCCCCCCACTCAACCATTCCTAGCACAATACTATTGCGGCCACCGATTTTGTTATAGTAGATAATCTTCAAATTTTAATGTTTATATATATATATATATATATATATATATATATATATGTATATATATATTACTGTTCAATGTCTTCGAAATTTAATATATAGGTAAATGAACATGGACGCTTTTGCATTTTACTCTTATTTTGTAAAATCAGACACATTTTTAGTTAATTAAAAGATCGATTCCGCATGTTCTAGACTTCTAGTATATGCTAGAAATCTCTAACTAAGTTTGTTTCTATTGATTTTTTTTTCTAGAAGAGACTAAATTAAAATTAAACTAAATAATAATTATCCTTGGCCTAATATGATGACAAGTGTCTCAAAATTGGTTTCTTTTATTATATAGTATATATATATATATATATATATATATATAGGACAAAGATCCGTTAGGAACCACCCTTTATTGCGAGAACCGCGAGAACCAGTGTGAACACAAACAGTAATAGCTAAAAAAATCTAAAAAACACCCAAAAATTTTTTTTTTATTTTTTTACTATTTTTTATATAAAAATCGCTACTTTTAGTATCCAAAAAAAAAAAAAATTTTTTTTTTTTTAAAAATTTTTTTTTTTTTAAAAAAAAAAAAATTTTTTTTTTTGGCTACAAAAGTAGCGATTTGAACATAAAAAATAGTAAAAAAATAAAAAAAAATTTTTAGATTTTTTTTTGATTTTTTTTTGATTTTTTTAGATTTTTTAGGTTTTTTGGGGGTTTAGTTTTTAGCATTTTAGCTTGGGGGGGGGGGTTAGGTTTTTTGAGGGTTTTAGTTTTTAGCATTTAGCTTGGGGGGGGGGGTTAGGTTTTTTTGGGGGGGGGGGTTAGGTTTTTTTTTGGGGGGGTGGGGGGTGGGGGGTTTAGGTTTTTGGGGGGTGGGGGGGGTGGGGGTTAGGTTTTTTTTTAGGTTTTTTGAGGGTTTTAGTTTTTAGCATTTAGCTTGGGGGGGGGGGGTTAGGTTTTTTGGGGGGGGGGGGGTTAGGTCTTTTTTTGGGGGGGGGGGTGGGGGGTTTAGGTTTTTGGGGGGTGGGGGGTGGGGGTTAGGTTTTTTTTAGGGTTTTTTAGGGGCGAGGTGGGCCATTTTTTTTCAAAAACGTAGATGCATGTATTATAAACACACTCGTAAAAATTTTTTTTAAAATGCCGTGCGTGTAGTTTTTTACACCAAATTTACGGAACTCGTAAACCACAAACTTGTGGTGTAAAAAACTACACGCACGACATTTTTTTAAATTTTTTTTACGTATGTGTTTATAATACATACATCTACGTTTTTGAAAAAAAAAATTTGGTCCACCTCGCCCCGTACGGTGTGGTTCTCGCGGTTCTTACAACTCGAGGTGGTTCTCATTCTAGCAGTCCTATATATATATATATATATATATATTTATATATATAGGGTGGGGTTCTAGAGTGAACACCATTGTATTTGCGAACTGAGTGAACAAATCCTGGCCATTGATTTACACGTATGTATGGCTAGGATTTCATCATCAAATCGTAAAATACACTAGTGTATTTCATCATCAAATCCTGGCCATTTATTTACATACGTGTATGGCCAGGATTAGTTCACTCAGTTCGCAAAATACACTAGTGTTCACTCTTGAACCTAATCTTATATATATATATATATATATATATATATATATATATATAGGGGATGGCTATATAGAAAACCCTATATATATAGAAAACCCAACCTCCCGACATTTTTTTTTTGAAAAAAATAACACATGTAATATACATGTTTTTAAGAGTTTTTGGCAAAAAAAAATCAAAAAAGCGCCGAAGGAATGATTTAAAAAAAATCAGCAAGTTTCTGTCTTTTGTGCCTAACACATGTTAGGCAACGGGACATTGCTGAAATTTGTTTATTTTTTTTAAAAACATCCCTTCGGCGCTTTTTTTGTTTTTTTTGGCCCAAAACACTTTAAAACATGTATATTACATGTGTTATTTTTTCAAAAAAAAAAAAAATGTCGGGAGGTTGGGTAAAAATTGGAGGAGATTTGAGTTTCCAGAGTTTTCTAAAAACTTAAGGGTTTTCTGTCTAGCCTTCCCTTATATATATATATATATATATATATATATATATATATATATATATATATATATATATATATATATATATATATATATATATATATATATATATATATATATATATATAGGGTAAGGTTCATGCGAGAACCACCTTATTGCGAGAACCGCGAGAACCAATGTGAACACAACCTAAAATAGCTAAAAAAACCTAAAAAAACCCTAAAAAAAACCTAACCCCCACCCCACAAAAACCTAAACCCCCCCCCCCCCCCCAAAAAAAAAAACCTAACCCCCCCAAGCTAAATGCTAAAAACTAAAACCCTCAAAAAACCTAAAAAAACCTAACCCCCCCACCCCCTCCCCCACCCCCCAAAAACCTAAACCCCCCCACCCCCCCCCCCCCCCAAGCTAAAATGCTAAAAACTAAACTCCCAAAAAACCTAAAAAATCTAAAAAAATAAAAAAAAATCAAAAAAAAATCTAAATTTTTTTTTTATTTTTTTACTATTTTTATGTTCAAATCGCTACTTTTAGTATCCAAAAAAAAATTTTTTTTTTTTAAAAAAAAAATTAAAAAAAAATTTTTTTTTTTGGATACTAAAAGTAGCGATTTTTATATAAAAAATAGTAAAAAAATAAAAAAAAATTTTTTTGGGTGTTTTTTAGATTTTTTTAGGTATTACTGTTTGTGTTCACACTGGTTCTCGCGGTTCTCGCAATAAAGGGTGGTTCCTAACGGATCTTTGTCTTATATATATATATATATATATATATATATATATATATATATATATATATATATATATATATATATAGTCAAAGTATGATGGTAATTATATCTCCATACAAGGTAAAAATAGTCAAAATACAACCAACAAAGTGTACCATCCGACCAAAGATGTATTCTGAATTTCTGCATGATAAAGTGTAACAAAAACATGACACCGGAAAACAAAGAAAACAACCAACACCTAGACAAACATAGCCGAAATATACCCCACCCCACTCCCATCTCAGCTTTAATCAACACCTCAATCACCTATTGGTCTAAATAATATATACCTATGCACCAATCGACCCCACATATAATTGAACTAATGACCACTACCATCCCTCTAACTTGAATAACAATGTAGCGTTCAAAGACTAGTACCACCACCTCCAACAGAAACAATCGGGTGCCTTAAGACTTTGTGTCATGATCATGGGATGGGCATGAGGAGGTGCACCTTGACGCGGGAGGGGAGAGAACACCGTAGTCCCCTCCCTGGTCCCGTCAATTTTCGGTACGGATGTCATCCCATCCATTTTTTGACTTTGTGATCAACGACAATGCTAGAGAAAAAATTTATCAATTATTTAAACCTTATATAAGGCTATGGGGTGTGGGATAAAGCCTTTAGGGCTTTATCAGAACACGTCAGCACCACGTAGGATCCACGTCAGCCAGGGGGCTTTATCACGCCCTCCCTTAACTTGCAGGGTGTGGAATAAAGCCCCCTCAATGCCTATAGCGCCCCTTATCTTGACCAAGTTACCTCAATCAAGCCAAGGTGTGGGATTGAAGGGGTATGGTCCCAGATCTCGCGTCAGCATTGACCGCGAGTGACCATTACCCTTATCAAAACCCCCACTAGCTAACAACCTACTTGTGCCCATGCGGGAACGCGTCGGCACAAGGGTTGAATCCAATCTATCTAGTAACGAAGGAGGACTTACATGGAAATGAGAACGGTAGAGTGATGCGACATAGCATCACATCTGGTGTATGAAAACGGAAGTATTCACAGCGATGCGGCATCGCACCGCATCCAGTGAACACTTCTATCAATACAGGAAAGCCTTACCTTAGGCATAGAAGAAGATGAACGTAGCGGTGCGGCTGACACCGCACCATACGGGCATTTTCGTCACGACAAGGGATGCAGGCAAGACGACGATGCGGCTAGCACCGCATCTCGCGTATTCCTTGATCACAAGTAGGAGACGCGGTAACTTCAGATGTTACCGCACGTAGCGATGCGGCTTGCACCGCATCCTATGCACTCAAGCAAGTGGTACTGACACCACAGTGCAAGTGGCACCAATGACAGTTACCTGTCAGAGCTACGTAAGCAATGGACTGACGTGGCGTAACCTCCATAACCGACAAGCCTGACACACCTGAAAAGGTGCAGCATGTCGTCAGTCCATCCATCATCATCCTCCTTCACTCCTCGGCTATAAATACCAACCCCAAACCAGGTTTGAGGTATCTCTCTTCACAACTCTCTCACTACTACTACTACTATCTTACTTTGCTTCCCAAGCAAACTACTGATTCTCACGCCAGAGAGTGGTAACAAGGAGCACCCCCCACCCCATCCTCCTTGTTGCGAGTCACGGCTTGTTTCCTTGTGCAGGAGATCAACCACCGGTGATCCAGCCAGCGATCCTCGAGAGGAAGGGATTAACCCTTCTTGACGAGACCAGTGTGTTAACCCTGCCCGGTTAACCATGGTTTCATCATTGGCGCCCACCGCTACTCTTAGCATTTTCTAAACCATCCTTTTTCCTCTCTCACGATTATGACTGATCACCAAAACAACACTGCGGATAACCAAAATCCTCCAATCCCAAACCCGGTAGGGGTCAATGCCTCGACCTCCCAACCCGGACACATCGGCACGTCCACACAAAGGAGCCCCTCCTTTATGTTTGGACATGACTTATCACAGTTCCCATCTGTGATCCCACCAGGTATGACCATTCATGCCTGGTACGAGCAGCAAGCAGCCACGCTGACCGCAGCATACAACCGCGCTTGTACTGAAGCGAATATACGAGCTGGGCTTCCCCCAGCACCGCACACCCCTGTTGAGCGTATTTTACAATACGACAGCAGGATACATTCACGCCCGGCTTCAAGAAGCCGACATGAAGAACGGGGATCGTCTTACTGTTCGGTCCACACCCTCAACGAGGACGATTCCTCATACGGGTCCCACACCAGAGGACCGGTACATACCCGCCTTGGCCCCCATGGCGAGTACAGGAGGCGATCAACCTCCAGACGCGGCCCAGGCATTCAGAGCCGATTGGGCCCACAACCATACACCGAAGGGTACGGTCATACCGACCCTGACGACCATAGCTACCGCGGTGATTCGCATGACACCAGTAGCAGACCGGGAGGACGCAACTATGTTCCTCCCAGTCACCCCCGCAACACATACCTTAGGGCGGCAAAGCGCCCTGCGAACGAGCCATACAGGCCAAAGGCAGCGGCCGAAAATTCCAAGTTCGGCACGCGGATTGCCAACGCCCATGTCACCACGACAAAGTTCCCATTCAACGTTGGGAAATACAGTGGTTCGACCGACCCGGACGACCACATGAACATCTTCATGGGCGCGGGCATCAACGGCCAGTGGGATGAACCCACTTGGTGTAATTTTTCCCCCAGACCCTTACGGGCCTGGCCAGGGCATGGTTCGATTCTTTGCCAGTGGGATCACTGGATTCATTCGAGGACTTGCGTACCAAGTTCCTCGCCCATTTTTGCCAACAGCGACGCCACAAACGAGATTCGTTGGACGTCATGAACATCTGGCGAAGGGACGACGAATCGCTCGAAGCATTCGTCGTCCGATATAATAAAGAGTGCCTGGAGATAGGTGACGTGGCAGACCAGATGGCACGAAACCACTTCATCCGGGCCGTCAAAGACAGAGAGATGATCATGACCATCTCTGGCAAGGAGGGCTTGCCTAAAAAATGGGAAGATGTCATGACCGCGGTCAAGACATACGCCCAGACACAGCGGTCACTTGAACCGCATGTGACAAAGGCAAAGCCCCAAGCCGAAACATCCCACCAAGGGTCCAAGCGTAACAATAAACGCAACCGGGACGTTGGAAATCGCGATATTTCCAAACCATACTTCCCGCGAACCAACACGTTCGACCCAAAGAACTACAACCCCGCCCGAGACAGTCGGGCGTCAAAAAAAGAATCTCGGGACCGCAACTGGACCGAGATCACCATGTCGCCAAGTGAGGTCCTCCTTGCGGACCCACAGTTCTTGCGACCGGCCCAACCAATGAAGTCCAAGAAAAATCAGGACCTCACACTCTACTGTGAGTACCACAAGGACTCGGGCCACACCACCAACAACTGCATCAGTCTCCGACTGGAGATTGAGCGCGCCTTAAAGGAGGGGAAACTGCAACATCTTTTGCCAGGTGGGCAAAAACCCACCAAGCGCATTACCCCTCATGGCGAAGGTACCTCCTCCGGGAAGAGAACCATGCACGTGGCTTCCACCCACATGATCCACGGAGGCAAGGGCAGGCCGCGAAAAGCGGCAAGAAGGCCGGAATGTGACTGGAAAGACGAGCAAGTCGTCTTTCCAAAAGTCCGAGGCGGACCGCGCGATAGGCGCGCCGTCGTCATTTCAGGCCAACTGGCACACTACTGCACCGAGCGTCTATTCATCGACCCGGGCAGTACATCTGATATAATCTACGAACAATGCTTCAACCAGTTCGACCAGGAGGACAAAGATCGGTTGCAAGCAGTAGATTACCCGTTAACCGGGTTCGCAGGGGAAACTGTCTTTCCCCTAGGCCAGATTACTTTCCCTGTGCGTCTTTCCAGCGGAAACCGCACAAGGACAGAAGAGGTAAACTTCATGGTTTTACCTCACACCTCCAGATATGACGTACTCCTCGGGAGAGAATCCCAAGGAGATTTCAATATGATTACGTCGGTCCCCCACTCTGCGGTTGGTTTCCCAACCGAATCGGGGGTCGCGATAATCTACGCCCGCAGGGACGTCATGATGTCGGACGAAGTACGTCCGACCAAGGTCGCAAGGCCCACTCCCAACGACCAACCAGAAAAATGGGTTCTCAACGCCAGATACCCAGAACAAAAGGTCACATTGGGTCACGCCTTATCCCCGACCACAAAAGCGCAACTGAAGCAGCTTCTCTTCAGGAACCAGGACATCTTCGCATGGACACCCGCAGACATGACCGGGGTCCCACGTGATATTGCGCAACATCATTTGAATACCTTGCCAGGTATTAAGCCAGTGATCCCATGCCAACGCCACCTTGGGTCAGTTAAAAATCAGGCGATGCAAGAGCAGATCGAAGAACTGCTCTCCGCAGGCATCCTGCGGGAAGTCAAATACCAGACGTGGTTATCCAATCCAGTCATGGTAGAAAAACCGTCCGGGGGCTGGCGCATGTGCGTCGATTACAAAGACCTTAACAAAGCCTGCCCTAAGGACTGTTACGCGCTTCCAGAAATCGACGAAAAAGTCGATAATCTCGCACCATTCAGGTGGAAGTGTTTCCTCGATTGCTACAAAGGGTACCATCAAGTACAAATGGCAATCGAGGATGAAGACAAAACGGCATTCCGGACTCCCACCGGAAATTACTGCTACACAAAGATGCCGTTTGGGTTGCGCAACGCGGGCTCAACCTACCAAAAGTTGATGAACGACACTTTCCGCGGCCAAATAAGCAAAAGTGTCGAAATCTACATGGACGACCTGGTCGTCATGAGCATGGAAGAGGATACCATGCTCACAGATATTGAAAGAACATTCCAAACTCTGCGCAGCGTTAACATAAAGCTCAATCCAGGAAAATGCTCGTTTGGAATGGAAGAAGGCAAATTCCTTGGGTTCATCGTCACTAAAGATGGATTCAAGGTAAACCCGGAGAAAGTCCAGGCGATCGAGCGCATGCCATCGCCTTCATCGATGAAGGATATGCAACGACTAGCCGGCAGGCTAGCGGCACTTAACAGATTCTTAGCTAACCACGCAGCTAAGTCTTATCCGTTCATCAAGACCCTGCGGAGCTGTTCAAAGAAAGAACAATTCCAGTGGACCGCAGAGGCTGAACAGGCCTTCCGGGAAATGAAGGAGTGTTTGATACAACTCCCAACTTTAACCGCACCACGCAAAGATGAGCCACTCATATTATACCTATCCGCCGCGGATAACGCGGTGGGTGCGGTATTAATAGTGGAGCGAAAGGGGGTTCAAACACCCATCTATTACATCAGCAAGATGCTCAACGACCCAGAGACGAGATACTCAATAATGGAGAAATTGGTGCTAGCATTAGTGCACGCTTCAAGACGGTTGCGACGCTACTTCGTAAACCACGTCATCACAGTGCTAACCAATTACAGGATCGGTCCGATCCTATCCAAACCCGACATCTCTGGGAGATTAGCGAAATGGGCAATCGAGCTGGGCGCGCACACGATACACTATAAACCGCGCCCCGCGATTAAAGGCCAGATCTTAGCTGATTTCGCCGCCGAAGTACCGGTGAATCGCATCCAAGAATGCGAAGAAGCACAAACTCCTGCACCAACGCCACCCTCCTCAGAGACATGGGCACTCTTCACAGATGGTGCCTCCAACGACGAAGGTGCGGGTGCAGGTCTGCGACTCGTCAGCCCTGACGGCCAAGAGCTTACATATGCAATCCGCCTCGAATTCAAAAGCACAAACAACGAGGCAGAATATGAGGCTCTGTTAGCGGGGCTACGTTTAGCAGTCAAAATCGGCGTGCAACATCTGGAAGCACACGTCGACTCTTTGTTAGTTGCAGGCCAAGTACGCGGCGACTATGCCGCAAAGGGGGATATCATGATCCTCTACCTCGAGCAAGTCCTGCAACTAAAATCCAAATTCGCTTCGTTCAATATTCGCCATATTAATCGAAGCGAAAACAAGTCCGCATATGCACTATCGAAACTCGCATCTACCAGCTTCCAACACTTGGCAAAGGAGATACGCATCGAAATCCTGCAAAATCCTTCGGTACCCCTGCGCCAAGTCAACGTCATTCAATACGGTTCAACATCATGGATGACACCTATTATCGCATATCTACAGTCAGGTGTGACTCCCGAAAGCAAATCAGAAGCACGCAAACTACAATACAAAGCGTGCCATTATCAAATGGGAGACGGTATCTTATACCGCAAATCATACCTCGGGCCACTACTACGATGCGTCAACCCCCAGGATGCCACATACCTCATTCGAGAGATACACGAGGGCATATGTGGCATACATGCTGGACCACGCATGGTAGTGGCCAAAATCATGAATGCCGGGTATTACTGGCCCGGCATGCACCTGGACGCCGTCAAAGAGTTGCGCAAGTGCATCGACTGTCAACGTCATGCTCCAAAAACCTTGCGGCCAAAAAACAACTTAGTCCCCGTCACAACCGCATGGCCCTTTCAGAAATGGGCAATTGACGTTGTGGGACCTTTCCCTGACGCTCCAGGTGCGGTTAAATTTATCATAGTAGCGGTTGATTACTTCACAAAATGGGTGGAAGCAAAACAGCTCGCCTCAACCACTGCTATGATAACAAGGAAGTTCATTTGGGAACACATCATCTGCCGTTTCGGTTTACCAATGTGCATTGTCACCGACAACGGCACCAACTTCGCTGCCGACGAATTCCAAAAATGGCTAAAAGAACTACATATTGAGCACATATTCTCATCAGTCGCACACCCGCAAGGGAACGGCCAAGTCGAGAGTATCAATAAAAGCCTAGTCGAAGGGATCAAGGCACGGTTGGGAACGGCCAGGCGTGGCTGGGTCGATGAACTCCCAAGTATCTTATGGGCTCACCGTACAAGCCCAAAAACAAGCAATGGGGAAACACCCTTCAGCCTAGTCTACGGTTCAGAAGCGGTGATCCCCGCAGAAGTAGGTCTCCCCTCTCCTAGAATGTTGGCTATTGAAAAACTAGACAACAATATGGAACGCAGGATCGATTTGGACCTCTTGGAAGAAAGGCGCGAAAACGCTGCCATCAACGAGGCCAAATATAAATCCAAACTTGAAAAGTACTACAACGCGCGCGTCCGTATTTGTACTTTCAACCCAGGAGACTACGTCCTACGCGACAATGAGGCATCTAATGCCGAGCGCCCAGGCAAACTCGCCCCCAAGTGGGAAGGACCCTACCTCATCAAAGAGGTCTTAGGGAAAGGCGCGTACAAATTGCAAACACTAGAAGGCGAACCTATCGCACGCACATGGAATGCACAACAGCTTCGACGCTGTTATATGTAAGCCATGTTCTTACGCTTCTCTATGTAACCTATCGGGCCGCAGGCCATTTGCAAATAAATAAATAAGCAATTTTATACATTATTGTTTGTTATTACTATTACAAATGCGTGTTCCACTTTGCGGTATCCCAAAAACAGATTGGCAAAATCTTCATTCGCGATACCCATACAAAGTGGTAACCACACACAAATATTGTAATAGGCCAGCAAAAGGCAAAAAGACTTGCATATTTATCCGGCCGGATAAACAAGTTTTTGTTAGACAACACAATTCCTGAGCCCAAAAAGGCAAAACAATGGAATTGACGCGGACTCATACGACAAGGTATGGAGTACACTTGACCCCATTCACAAATGGGTAGAGTTCCGGATATATAAGCTTTTACAAAGCTTACACAATTCTAAAACCCTAACGCGGTAATAACAGAATTGACGCTCTTCATACGACAAAGTATGAGTCAAATGGGTTTCCGCATACATACGTCAAGCATGCAAGAATTAAAAACACTTGTACACATTGAACAAAAAACTTTATATTCAAAAATTCAAACACCCACATGGTGCTTAATGGATTTACATAAAGTTCCTAATATATACAAGAGGAAAACAAAAAGGGGGCACACTTGCCAACCTAAACCCTATTTCGTACCGCTGGTACCAGCGTCGTCTCCAGCACCACCAGCGGGATCCTCCTCTTCCGCATCGGCATAGAGCATCCGCAGCCGATCTACATAATCCGCGGCCTCTAAACAGTCGTCCAACTTCTCCACACAGGAGAGAGGCGTATCATAAAAGGAGGCTACGGCCGCTTTCAGGCGACCTTCCGTATCCACATCACGGAACCCGGATCCCTTATCAGTATAACCGCCTGCGGATAATACATTGATATGCCCCAATGCAGCGGTTATAACAAGCTTTAAAGCCAGCATCGCGCGCACGTTCCTTAACCAGGTCCAAACCAGATGCGGTCTCAGGGGCATTCATGATAGCCTCAACAATCTGCAATAAAAGGATCATAAGTCTCGGATATTAGTCCAAGCAAATCTAAAGAAAAGGGATACTTACACGCGCGATACCGTGAGCCCGCAACCACTCACGGTCAGCCTCCAGCTGGTTAAAAGAGGACACCAAGGCATCCTTGGCCTTAGCAGCGGCGTCAGCCCGCTTCTCCACAACAGACACGCGGGCAGTAAGGTCTGTAACCGCGACCTCCCGGGCCTGAACCTCAGCCTGTCAAAAAATAGTAAACAGTTTACACGATAAACATTTACGAAACACGGAAGAAAGTAACACAGTTAAGGAAACATACCTGCAGGCTGGCAACAACTTTGTCCAAACGAAAGCGCTCCGCATTCGCCTCTTCAAGAGCCTTAGAAGCACGGCCCTCCCTCTCTTCTGCCTCCTCAAGGGCTTTCGCGGCACGAGCCCCGGCTTCTTTGGCCTCTTCAAGCGCTTTAGGCCGTCGGCCTTCGCCTGCAGCGCTTTAACAGAAATGGCCTCAGCCGCAGCTTTCTCCTGGCTCAAGGTAGCGTTCGCTGCCTTGGCATTTGTCAACTCCTGCCGAGCATGAAACAGAATGTCATTCTGCTTAGCCCAAGATGCATTCCACTTCTTGCGCTCATTGGACATTTTTTCATTCCAAGTCTTGCGCTCATCAGCAAGAAGTTTAGCAAGGGTACGCACCTGTTTCAGCTGGGCAGTGGCAGCCCATTCAGAAGTCTGCTTCTGGCTTTTCAAAAGCAGCCTTGTCCTTCTCGAGCTGCTCCGCACCCGCACGAGCAGCCTGGACCAACTTTTCCGCTTCCGCCCGCATACGAGCAGCCTCCTCCTCGCGGCGACCCAACACCTTGTAGTCTTCCAAGATGGCATTCGCCACAATAGAAGACCCTACTAACATTGTTGAGAGCTGGTTTATGCGCAGCTCACGGGGTGCAGCGCGGGCTCGCTCAACCTCAAACGGGGTGCCTAGACCACCCAGAATCTCCCTTGCATGCCGAAGGGTCATTGGAAATATCATCCCCCTGCATAACAGTCCAGGGGGGTCGGTGATACACAGTACTGCGAACCCTGGGTGTAAGTGCGGTAGTAATACTCCAACTCAGACTCCCCAGGCTGAATTGGAGGCCCATCATACCCCGCACCACCAGGCAGACGAGCCGGTACCCTTCTCAACAGTGAGACCTTCTGCGGCTCAGCATCATGCTGCCTCGCGCTTCAGCGCCAGTTTTTTGCGGTTCGGCATCAGAATGTTGCTTCACAGTATCGCGAACCGCACACTCCAAATTGTCTCCCTCATTGGGGAGATCAGATTGTTAGACGAGTCAACAGTGTCAAATATCTGGGTCGCAGCATTCTCTGCCGCGGTAACCCTCTGTCCGCACCGTCGACTCCGACACCACCTTGGCACGGGGGTTGTCGATGGCACTTCAGTTGCACCCGCATCCGTGGCACGCGGGGGTTGACCCTGGAGCATCAAAGATAGAGACATCTCTTCATCTTGAAGCTCTACAAAAAACAAAGTCAAATAGCTATCAAAAACAAGTTACAACATAACAGTTAAGACAAGCTAGCCTACACTTACCAACGACAACCGCAGGTTTTTTCTGCGTCGGAGCAGACCTTTTGGTTACCAGTCTCCGACGTTTGGTTTCAACACCACCAGCAGCTTTCTGCTCTGGCCTTCTCTTCTCACCCATAACAGGGGGACCCGCGCACTATCCCTCCTGCGGCCGTCTCTTCTGCCTGCTTCTTCCCAGGCACAGAACGCGACCCCACAAGCTGTACCCAAACCTCAAGGGTATCAGATACTACACATAAATCCCTTGTATCGACGAAAAGAAGAATGAGAGATACCTGCCGCCTGCCGGCAACCAGATGAGGCACAACAGTGACTCCTTTATCTTCTTTTGGCGAAAGCCGCACGCCCTTCACAGTTTGCCTCTTTGGCACATCCTTTCGCTTTCGGGGTCCCCTAAGGCCCCAAGATCACCTGCATAGGAATCAATCCAAAGGGTGAGTCAATAAACCAACATTATCATCACAAGTGAAAAAGCTTCCAAATTATACCTTTGCCTGGCGGCAAACTCAACTGCCAGTGCGCGCTCAGTAGGCACCCGGAAGTTACTACGGATGATAGCATTATGATCCTCCTCACCATCCGCACAAACTACGGTCTCAACCGTCCCAAGGAAATCCGGGGCAAACATCCTCCATGCGGGAGCATCCTCTGATAACAACATAAAATCAGTACCGCAAAAAAGAATAGGGAACTTAAAACACATGAAGAGTACGTACCACCGCTTTTCTCCCGCACCACGGGTCTCCGAGTTTTTGTTCCTCCTCGTCAACATCATACGCAACAACCATAGTTGCGTGTTGGTCAGCTTCACAGACTCAATAGTCTGAAGCTGCGGAAACCACTGCACTGATTTCAAGCTGGGCATCGCAATGGTCTCCCCTATGATCGTCTCGGTCACGTTCCGAAACGTCATGTCTGCAACAATGGCAGCAGCCTTGACGTAGAAGAATTTCTTCTTCCACATCCGTCATCCCCTTGGGAGGAAGTCATCAGCTTGGGGGCTACCGTCTCGTTGACGGAAAGAAAAGAAACCCAATGACACAGTCATCTGATAAAACCGTCGGAAATCTCCGACGGTAGGCTCTATACCAAGAGCACGGAAGGTGAACTCAAATTACGAAATCCGAATCATACCAAACGGACTCACTTGAGAAATGTGGACCCTTGTACCACTCCAAGACATCCACAACAAACACTGTCAACGGGTAACCGGAGATTACAATCACCAAAAAGTCGGCCCACATGGTCACATAACCGGCCGGAGCGTCGGCACCAGTATCACCCTCCGATGGATACTGAGCCCCATACTCAGGGGGCATTTGGACATCAAGCATAAGACGATCAAAGGTTTTTCTGGTCCACTTTAACACCGGTAATCCACCACCGGCAGCCCCCTCCTCTTCTTCTTCAGCCACTACCGGTTGTTCTGGGTTTTCACCCTCCACATTGTGTGGATTAGATGGTTCAGCCATCAAGAATATCAAAGAAACAGAAGATGGTGAACAGAAAAACTAGAAACCCTCACTGGAACTTCAAGAAATTTCGTCAGAGAAGACAAAGAACAAGGTTTCTCTCACCGGCAAATTTTTTGAAATTTCAAACAAGTGAGGGGAAACCACGAACGGTTTCCCCTTATATACCCATCGCAATTAATGCGGAGGGAGAAAACAAATCATCACGTTCAAAAAGAGCGAATCGTATGACACCACGTGTCGAGCGCCGTTTCCGCTGACGGTTATCACGCGCGCGTGGCCGCCCACGCGCCTGACACAAGAGACGTTTACACTCTTCGCTACAGTGCATTTAATGCCTCGGGCAGTGCAAACGTCCTTTCATTTCAGCACATGCCAGGAAGATCTCACCAACTTCCACCAACTCACACGTGAGATCAGCCACGTATGCAACAAAAAGCGACTACATTATCCAATTATAAGCGGCATGCGGTTTCTCTGGTATACCGCACCATAACCCATACCGCATGTCGTTTTTTAACATACCCCTAAAAATAGGTAAAAATATATATCTCTACACTAAGGGGGTATAATACATATCCGCACTACCCACGAGCACACGTGGAATATGCGGACATGACACACACGAGCCCGTTCAGGTGTGTCAGATGCTCAGAACCAGCGTTGTCCGTTGGACTGAACCGCATCTCAGACACAGGGGAACCGCATTGCCTTCATTCTCTTCAAGCTTCAAATCCCTCCTGTCCGGTTCACAACCGCAGAGGGTACATGAACACCTTCTTTAACAAAAGGAAGGAAGGGAATGCACGCGAACGCACATCAGCAACCCTGCCTCCTGAACCTTCAAGAGCTACATCCGAGCCACACCCGCTTCGAGCAAATATGGTAATGCAAAACCACAGACACTCACGAGGAGCTACGGACATAAACCATAGCTTCCGCAGAGTGGTTGCTACGGAAGAGCCAAGCTCACTCCACATCACCGAGCAATGCTACTGCAAGGCAAACTCGGTATTGGAGCGGGAAGGTAAGTGGCTCCAAAACGAACGCAGATAAGCGCTCTAAACGAGCCCTCGTCGAACAACAAGCGTCCGAACAGCGGTAACAAGTCTGCTTATGACTTTTTTTGCCCGCCTATGGGCCGCATAGAATAAACAATGGTGGGCATACCTTGCCTATGACCATGTTTATTTACCCATAGTACGAATATACATTGTTCGACCAACATGGCCAACAATGACGCAACGAGGTAACCGCAAAGAACGTGCGGTTACTAGAGAGCTATGACGACAAACACGAAAACCCAACAAAAAGGGATCGTCGTCTCATAGCTAGGATGCTGAACATCGAGCTTGAGCAAAGCCTATCAAGCATCAACTACTTTTGATCCCAGTCCTCAAAGATTGGTTTGATGTGCGTGAAGTGTTTATATTTTTAGATATATATTTAAGCCCTTTTTACACTTTTAGCCAAGTTTTAAATTTATAAAACACGATATTTACTAACACTAAACACACATATGGGCAAGTGCACCCATCGTGGACGTAGTATAGTGTTGGTAAGATACCGAGGTCGTCCAAGGACACAAGAGCTTTTAATACCGGTTTATCCTCAACGTCTAATCAAATCAAAAAGTTAGAAAAATGTTTTAAACTAAGAAAAATAAAAACTAACTAAATGCTGAAAAAAAAAAAAATAAAAACAGATAGACAAGATGAATCACTTGGATCCGACACGTGTATTAGTATAACCTTTGATTATTTTCGCACTTTTGCACTTGTTTAAGAGATTATCTTAGTTATTGTAGTAGGCCCCTTTTTCGAGGTGACGTTACCCTCAACCCAGTAGTTTGAGTCAGCAAGGATACAATCCTAAAGGGTCGGATTATTGAAAGATAATGAATTAAGTTATTAATGCAAATTATGGTAGGCCCCGCTTTTGGCGGTGACGTTACCCTCGGCTAAGTAGTCTGAGTCAGCAGGGATACAGTCCTAAATAGCCGGGTTATAGTATTAATAGTAGTTAGCTTATGAGGGGGTCAAAGAGTTTGGATCCCCGCCATCCAATACCTATGGGCATTGAAGGAGATCCTACTAAATTTGACCCAGGTCCCAAGCAGGACCTCTAAACGCTGAACAAGGGCAAGACCTTTACCAAACCGTTCCCTTAACCCCCGACCAGGTAGCCAACATACCTCCATATAGACCGTGGAGATATGAATGGTGAAAATCTTTTATTTTATATAGACAGTAAAATAATGCCAAGACACCACGGACAAACGATAAGGAAAGATCACCTTCAACATAAGTAACTAGTTATTAAAGTCATTAATACAAAACCAAATAAAAAGTGCAAAAGATTAAAAATAAAAAGTATTATACTAAACACTTGTCTTCACCAAGTGATGTAAGAGACTTAGGCAAACATGGCCTTGATTGTCAAGAACTCTTACGATCAATCTTGGATCCCGAGACGACTCACACACTCTATGATGGACAATGGATGATGGTGGTGGATGATGGTGTTATGGTGGTGGTGGGTGGTGGATGAAGTGTGAGAGAGGTGGTGTGCCAAGGGATGAGAGAGAATGAAGCCAAGCTCCTCTATTTATAGGCTGAACAGAACGCTGGACACGGCCCCGTGTTCGCTGAACACGGCCCCGTGCCCGTCTGACATTCTCTCTCTTCATTAATTGTAATTGCGAATTACAATTAATGCGCCTGCTGTACTTTCAACACGCCCCCGTGTCCGCTGGCACGGCCCCGTGGTGAGCAATGGAAGCTTCTACTGGTTTGTCTTTTCTGCTGCTTCCTGGGCACGCCCCCGTGTTCACTGGACACGGGGCGTGTTCAGGCTCTGTTTCTCTTCTCTTTGTCTTGGGAGGTGCCGTTGAGGGTCCGGGCAGTTCACTTTTGTTCCTTTTCTTGTATTTATGGTAGATTAGTAGTCTTTTTGCTTCTTTTGTGATTTTGAGCTCATTTCATCCTGAAAATACAAAAGGAAGACAAAAACACTCTTTTTCCAACATTAGTACTTAAAAAGGGTTAGTTTTATGCCTTAATTGATGTGTTTTATATGTTGCATTTTACACACATCAAATACCCCCACACTTGAACTTTTGCTTGTCCTCAAGCAAAACTCTTTTAATGTGGCTTACACTCCCAAATGGAATAGGTAGAAGAGAAGTTTTTTAACTTGTCCTAGAGTGTCGGGAATCCAAGGTTTGTATAGGTTCTATTTTTATTTATTTACAATCTTATTCGTCATGGTTTATTTTGAACTTTTCATAAGATAAACTACTTAATTTGGCATAGCATGCCTTATTAAAATTCCATTTATATACAAGTTCACATACCTCACGGGAGATCACTCAATCACTCGGCCGAAGGTGTATATTTAAGTGAATCGCTCGAGAGCGGCACGGATTTACATTTTCCATATGCTTGCCAAGCGATCAATCCTCCTCCTTTTTAACTTTTACCTTTGTAAATATCAAGAGGTCTTTTGGGGTGAAGGCTTGGGTTTAAAGGTGGGTGGTTGGTTAGTGGTTAGTAAAAAGGGCGAAAATCGTAACAAGTGTCGGTTTTCGTAAAATACCTTATTTTTGGTGACATTTATTTTTGAAGTATTTCTCCAAACAAGCTTTTTGTAGCTTATGTTTGTTTTTGACTTCATCATATTTTTTTTTTTTTTTTTTTTGATCACGTAAAGGTATGTTTATGAAAAACCGAGTTTGTTACTAAAATAAAGGTGAAAAAATGAAAAAGGTTTTTGGTGGGTAGAAAATTGTTTTGGGGTAATGAAATGAAAGGTTTAGGCTCAAAGGGGTTTTCTAGGGGGATTTTGGGTAGGTAAAAAAAATGAAAAATAATGGTTTTGAAAGAAAAATAGTTAGTCCTAATGCCTCCATCATTTACTTACTTGGGTTTAAGTTGGTAAGGACCGGGAATGTATCGTCGTGGCAAGTTCTAGATTTGTAAAGACCGAGCGGCTATTCACACAAGAAACGAAAAATGAGCATTTAATCTAAATATGTGTATTTTTATGCTCAATAAAGGCTCAAAACTCACTTTTTGTGGGAATGGGTTTTTAATGTGACCAAGCATATATAATCGAATTTTAGCTAGACTTGTTATACCGTTTCATAATTTTCTTATGTTAGTTCTTTTTATCACGACGCTATCGGTTGTAAGTTTGTAAAAATATAACCCTTTTATAACTTGTTATTCCCAACTTAAACTAAGACAAGTAAATAAAAAAAATGAAAAAGTTTTTGAAAAAATTTGGGGTGTTTAGCGGTTCCAATAGAGTTTTGTGTAAGGCTTGTTTTAGGATTTTGCAAAATTCCAAGGTTTTAGCATCCCCCCACACTTAAATTACACATTGTCCTCAATGTGTCCAAAAATAGAGTTTTTGGTTGATTAGAATATGTAAAAGTGTGTTTAAAAACAAAGATTTGTGTTACTGGCACTCTGGACACGGCCCCGTGTTGACCGGGCACGGCCCCGTGGTCAAGTGCCAGTAACAAAAATTATAGAATTGAAACAGAAGCCTGGACACGGGGGCGTGTTCGCTGAACACGGCCCGTGTCCAGTTACCTGAACTGGGTGATTTCCTGCAGGGGGCTCAGCACGGGGCCGTGTTGGTTGGGCACGGCCCGTGTGGAGCCTTCTGTTATGGAGATTTTTGTCGGTTTGTTCTGTTCTTCTGCATGGTTCCATTTTTTCTCGTTCCCTTTTTCATCCATTACCACCATGAGTCCATAAATCATAAAAACCATCATAACATTGCTAATAGAGAGATAATACATAAAGATAAAAGTTACATAGATAGTAAGCTTATGGAGTTCTAGCCCTATTGTTTTATTTTAATTTTAGCCAAAATTTCCCAAGAATCTACTGATCCTGGTTAGACAAGGCTTTGTGGAGCTTCCAAACTTTCGGATGCGTTTCTCCTCATATGTCGGCAAGCCACTCTCTACCTCCCTTGGAAGGAGGAAGGAAGGCTCGTTCGCATTCGTTTGAGGAGTTTCAACTTCCGCCAGACTTCTTGTGGGATTTCCATAGGAGGTTCCGCGGGGATGTCTCCCCACCCGGTAGGTGTTGTTAATACCGGAGTGCTAAGTTTCCAGTCTTGTTGTGGAAGGACTGGTTCCATAGGAGGTGCCACCAAAATGTTTAACCTTGGTGCCAAAAGGTTAATCTCTTGGAAGCTGCTTTCCAATCCCATTGTAAGATCGTTGATACGGTCAATGAGGAACCTCCTCTACGGACGTCATTTCGTCGGAAGAGCCTCTCTTAGTGCACTCACGTAGTGCACAAGTGTGCTTCAACGGAGGGCCTCCTTACCCCTTCGGCTGTTTGAGGAATGCACGGATGATGTTTCGCTGTTTTCACTCGCCATTCTACGAAAAATAAACCAAAAATAGTTTATAAGACGAAACAGTTTCTGGACACGGCCCGTGCTCACTGAGCACGGCCCCGTGTTCATCTTTCTGCAGAATTTTGGAGCAAGGAACCTTGGGTTTCGAGTTATTTTCTGAGTTTGTGCAAGCTTTTTGACAGTAAATAACTCTAAACAATGTTTTACCAAGATTCCATGATCAAAACTCCTTGTTTCCTACCATAAAGATTGAAAATTCAAACTTTTCATGGTGGCTTTTGAAGAAAGATGAAGAAGAAGGAAATGTCTAGAAGAGGAAAGGACAAGATGAGTTGTTGGAAACTTCTTTTAGACTTACCTAGGATTGTTTGAGAGAAGATTCCTTCAAATCTCTGTCCCCAAGTTGGTCCAAATGTGCAGGATTTTTGGCTGCATTTATAGAAAATGACAGCCTGCTGGACACGGCCCCGTGTTCGCTGAACACGGCCCCGTGTGCAGAGAAAATTCTGACACAGTTTGTCCGTATTCTGACGCCATGATCAGAAGGGAATCTTTTGATGGACACGGGGGGCGTGTTGGCCGAGCACGGCCCCGTGTCGGAAAGCTGATTTATGAAGTTTGTCTTTATTAAGGAGCTAATTCTTATCGGGTGGCTCCTGACTTGTTGGAACAAACCCCATAGTGCCTAAGATACCTTAATTGTCCTATACTAAGGCGAGGAAACGCAAGAGGTTTGTCTGGTGAGGGTAATTCCTATTTTCATTCTAGTTGGACAATCCAACCCTTTCCCGGGCTCTCGTTAAAGAAGGTGTATGCCGAATCGCTCAGGTCTATGTATGCACCGAACGAGGTCGATGGAGTCCTTCACGCAACAATCGGCACAGGACGACTATCGTCCACGTCTTGTCTAGGAAGAAAGGTATTTTCGGAGCAACGAGGTTGTCAGAATGCGGTTCCAACATTTCCTCATGGTCATCGTCTTTGGACTGAGATCTAAGGAAATCCTTCCTAAGTCTTTTGACCAATTTTAGAAGTAGTTGGCTAGTTTGAAATAGCCTGCGTCAAGGAAGCATATCTCCCTAGAATATCCGGTATGGGCCGCATCGAAGGGAGAAATAGTTGTTTATTTTTACTGTTTCGCCCCCTGCTTAAGGTACAAGGAATTGGTGGGTCTATATAGTGTGGCCTATAAGTGATGACGAACATGTTAATTTCCTCCGTGTTTCGCCTCCACATATTTGGGATCACCAGCAAGACCATAAAGGAGTGCCGAAAGTAAAAGAATCCACTATTACTGCATGTTTGTATCAGAACAAGTTACCAACCGCCGGGATCAAACGGTTTCTGTTTTTCAGCAACTGAATCTTGGGCACGGGGGCGTGTTGAGTGGACACGGCCCCGTGTTCAGCCTACTGTCTGATATAAAAACAGGATTGCCAGTTCCAATGATTGGGCACGGGGGCGTGTTCAGCGGGCACGGCCCCGTGCTGAGCTCTGCAGAAGCTGAAAAATCAAAAAAAATCCTAAAAAATTAAAGAAAAATAAAAAGATGATTAGGCCGTTGATTCCTAACTTTCTTAAAATCCTTGTGTCCCCGGCAGCGGCGCCAAAAACTTGATGTGCGTGAAGTGTGTTATATTTTTAGATATATATTTAAGCCCTTTTTACACTTTTAGCCAAGTTTTAAATTTATAAAACACGATATTTACTAACACTAAACACACATATGGGCAAGTGCACCCATCGTGGACGTAGTATAGTGTTGGTAAGATACCGAGGTCGTCCAAGGACACAAGAGCTTTTAATACCGGTTTATCCTCAACGTCTAATCAAATCAAAAAGTTAGAAAAAATGTTTTAAACTAAGAAAAATAAAAACTAACTAAATGCTGAAAAGAAAATAAAATAAAAACAGATAGACAAGATGAATCACTTGGATCCGACACGTGTATTAGTATAACCTTTGATTATTTTTGCACTTTTGCACTTGTTTAAGAGATTATCTTAGTTATTGTAGTAGGCCCCTTTTTCGGAGGTGACGTTACCCTCAACCCAGTAGTTTGAGTCAGCAAGGATACAATCCTAAAGGGTCGGATTATTGAAAAGATAATGAATTAAGTTATTAAATGCAAATTATGGTAGGCCCCGCTTTTGGCCGGTTGACGTTACCCTCGGCTAAGTAGTCTGAGTCAGCAGGGATACAGTCCTAAATAGCCGGGTTATAGTATTAATAGTAGTTAGCTTATGAGGGGGTCAAGAGTTTGGATCCCCGCCATCCAATACCTATGGGCATTGAAGGAGATCCTACTAAATTTGACCCAGGTCCCAAGCAGGACCTCTAAACGCTGAACAAGGGCAAGACCTTTACCAAACCGTTCCCTTAACCCCCGACCAGGTAGCCAACATACCTCCATATAGACCGTGGAGATATGAATGGTGAAAATCTTTTATTTTATATAGACAGTAAAATAACGCCAAGACACCACGGACAAACGATAAGGAAAGATCACCTTCAACATAAGTAACTAGTTATTAAAGTCATTAATACAAAACCAAATAAAAAGTGCAAAAGATTAAAAATAAAAAGTATTATACTAAACACTTGTCTTCACCAAGTGATGTAAGAGACTTAGGCAAACATGGCCTTGATTGTCAAGAACTCTTACGATCAATCTTGGATCCTGAGACGACTCACACACTCTATGATGGACAATGGATGATGGTGGTGGATGATGGTGTTATGGTGGTGGTGGGTGGTGGATGAAGTGTGAGAGAGGTGGTGTGCCAAGGGATGAGAGAGAATGAAGCCAAGGCTCCTCTATTTATAGGCTGAACAGAACGCTGGACACGGCCCCGTGTTCGCTGAACACGGCCCCGTGCCCGTCTGACATTCTCTCTCTTCATTAATTGTAATTGCGAATTACAATTAATGCGCTGCTGTACTTTCAACACGCCCCCGTGTCCGCTGGGCACGGCCCCCGTGGTGAGCAATGGAAGCTTCTACTGGTTTGTCTTTTCTGCTGCTTCCTGGGCACGCCCCCGTGTTTCACTGGACACGGGGGCGTGTTCAGGCTCTGTTTCTCTTCTCTTTGTCTTGGGAGGTGCCGTTAGGGTCCGGGCAGTTCACTTTTTGTTCCTTTTCTTGTAATTTATGGTAGATTTAGTAGTCTTTATTGCTTCTTTTGTGATTTTGAGCTCATTTCATCCCTGAAAATACAAAAAGGAAGACAAAAACACTCTTTTTCCAACATTAGTACTTAAAAAGGGTTAGTTTTTATGCCTATAATTGATGTGTTTTATATGTTGCATTTTAACACACATCATTGGTCCAAAAGTTTCTTTTCTTCTTCATGCACCAATTCAACAATTGGTATGAAGAAAAGACCACCTTTAAAGGATGGGAAACCTCTGCATACCTTCAAACCACCATCTCAGAGGTTGGTTCGAAGTTTGTGCAGCATTACTAACAAAGTCTCCAAGAGACCTTCGGCACAACAACAGGTGGCAAGCCACCTAGTGCCATAAATCGGCTGAGAATTTCGCATCAGACGAGATTCCTTCACCGATACGGAAGAGGCGTCAGATGACCCTTCCAGACCTCCAGCTTGATTCACATACAGAAAAGACCACACATGGTCTAGGATCTTCTCCAGACACCAAACTACCTTCCAAACACCATAGTCCAGTACTCCTCCCACATACAACTTGTATGTGGCAGCGACACTAGACTGGGGGACTTGAAGGGGTATGGTCCCAGATCTCGCGTCAGCATTGACCGCGAGTGACCATTACCCTTATCAAAACCCCACTAGCTAACAACCTACTTGTGCCCATGCGGGAACGCGTCGGCACAAGGGTTGAATCCAATCTATCTAGTAACGAAGGAGGACTTACATGGAACATGAGAACGGTAGAGTGATGCGACATAGCATCACATTTGGTGTATGAAAACGGAAGTATTCACAGCGATGCGGCATCGCACCGCATCCAGTGAACACTTCTATCAATACAAGAAAGCCTTACCTTAGGCATAGAAGAAGATGAACGTAGCGGTGCGGCTGACACCGCACCATACGGGCATTTTCGTCACGACAAGGGATGCAGGCAAGACGACGATGCGGCTAGCACCGCATCTCGCGCATTCCTTGATCACAAGTAGGAGACGCGCGGTAACTTCAGATGTTACCGCACGTAGCGATGCGGCTTGCACCGCATCCTATGCACTCAAGCAAGTGGTACTGACACCACAGTGCAAGTGGCACCAATGGCAGTTACCTGTCAGAGCTACGTAAGCAATGGACTGACGTGGCGTAACCTCCATAACCGACAAGCCTGACACACCTGAAAAGGTGCAGCACGTCGTCAGTCCATCCATCATCATCCTCCTTCACTCCTCGGCTATAAATACCAACCCCAAACCAGGTTTGAGGTATCTCTTCACAACTCTCTCACTACTATCTTACTTTGTTTCCCAAGCAAACTACTGATTCTCACGCCGGAGAGTGGTAACAAGGAGCACCCCCACCCCATCCTCCTTGTTACGAGTCACGGCTTGTTTCCTTGTGCAGGAGATCAACCACCGGTGATCCAGCCAGCGATCCTCGAGAGGAAGGGATTAACCCTTCTTGACGAGACCAGTGTGTTAACCCTGCCCGGTTAACCATTGTTTCATCAATATGGTTTAAATATTTTTTTTCCATTGTTCAAATGATTGTTTGTGTTTTTCAATGTTCCAAAACATCCCTTTCTTCCATTGGTGAGCATCGGTGATTGAAGTTTGGGTCCCTGGAAGCGGGAGAATGGTGTTCCCGGTTGGGGCAGGCCAATGAAACCTTTCCCTGACTCCCACTTTGTATGCTCTTACACATATATATCATGTATATACAGGGGTGAGCAAAGGCTCTGAACCTTCTAAAACCGATGACACGAGTTTAAACCGTTTATCTTAAAATATAAAAACCGAAACCGGACCCTTAAAAGAATACAAGGGTTCGGGTCTAAGAAAGGTCTCATGGGTCATGTACCCTTTTGGACCTTGTAGATACAAACAACTTATTTTTGGGGCTTGCAACAAACAATAGATAATGAATTCACTCTGGGCATGCAACAAAATGGTTTTAGTGAAAAACTAATAACACTAGTTTGGATGATTCTAATCTCTTAACATGTTGTACAATAGCTAAAAAACAATAAAACCAACCTAAGTTCAAAGCATAAGAAAAATCAACTTATGTACATTAGCTAAAAACAATTAAAAGAACAATTCAAACTAGTAGCATCAATCAAACGAACCTTGTGGTCTGTTTCAATACCCACAAGTCGGAACCCAAACTAACACATAACCTTTTTTTGAGAATTCTGAAACCCATGAACCAACTCTTTTGAAGCAAAAGGTTCGGTCGATTATTATTGTGGTTCAGGTTCATTGATATGTGGTTCTAGAACCATAACCTGCTCTCCCATATGTATCATACATATGGGCAGAGGTAGACTTCGCTTCGGCAGTATCGATTGTATGCATTGCATGGTGAGTTCAATTCACGTGCAGAGATAAAGGACTTCCCTCAATAATGCTAGAAGTTGGGCTTCACAAGATCTATAAGCTTGGCATGCTTTCATTGGTGTTGTTGGTTCAAATAATGACTTAAACATTCTTCATCAGTTAGGAGTTTTCAACGACATCATAAAGGGTGTCAGACCTGATTCTTTGTTTATGGTTTCAGGGTGGAATACAACCACGAGTGTTATCTTGCTGATGGTATATACCGTGATATGCAGTAATTGTTAAATTATACCGTATCCAGTAGACGATAAAAGAAATATTTGCAAAAACGCCAAGAATCGTTAAGAAAGAAAATGTTGAACATTTTGTGTGCTTTAAAGCACCTATGGCACGTTGTGCAATACCATGCTAAAAAATTGAGATGCGTTATGTAGTTTTTTAATATTTTGTTAATTGTGTTCGTTTTTCGCTTTACATTATGTTTTTTTAATATTAATGAAAGTTAGTTTCATTTTTTTTAAAATTAAATGAATTGGAGAAAAAAAAAGAATGGACTGTGACCGCAATAGTGGAGAAGAGAGATGGTAGAATAGGATGCTGAAATGACGTTGAGATAGACAAAAGTTTTGAGTTTCATTAGTGAACCACACCCCATAGTCTAAGAATTTACACACTTTGTTAATTATTAAGCTAAATGTACAGTAATAAGTAACCAAAAAATCAAGATTTATTAAACTCTCAGTTCTGAAAAAATCAATAAAACAATTAAGTTAGGTTGAATTCAATATATCTAGCTTGAAAATATCAACAAGGTCTTAGGTTTTAAAACTTTTTTAGATTTTTATCATGAGTTGAATCACAACATTGTTTATATGATGATCATTGTATGTATATCTTGATCATAAATTGTACATTAACTAAATTTGGTACCCATCTTGACCCGATGAAAAATATTTTGTGACGTTAAACGAGTGAAACACGATGATACCGGTGTGAAATGTTATTAGTTATTCATACATATACACATGCATATAAGGGGATTCAAATGACTTTCAACTCATCATCATGCTCAGTAAATTCTACCAATAGCAAGGCTAAGGTAAGGTCTGAGAAGAGTAAGATGTAGACAATCTTACCTCTACCCCATAAGAATAGAGAAGTTGCTTCTAGTGAGACCCACGTCTCAATAGTACTTTTGCATCATGCCTTGGACATAAGGCACATAACACTCAACAATTGGATATGATCATATACGAAAAATATTTGTGTGGTGTATGAAATCTTATTTTTGATCATATGTATGATCAAAGAGACGTTAGTTTAAAACCATTGAAGGGAGACTTCTCATCTTTTTGATCAAGATATAAACCGGGGGTTTTTTGAAGGGAGAAAGTTGATTGGACTCATGTGTAGATCGAGGATCATACTCCAACATGTGCCTATATATTACAATATCTACTCGTTACGTTGGTACCGTCATATTATATTACTATTACTATCATACATAATACATTAACAAACCGACGTTATTGTATGCCTACATCTAGGGTGTAATGAACCGAAGGTAGCGACAGTTTTGTGAACGTTCGGCGGGAAGTTCGTTTATGTTCGTTCGTTTAATAAACGAACGAACACGAAAGAAATTTCGTTCGATTAGTTAAATGAACATGAAAGAGGTCTCGTTCGTTCGATGTGTTCGTTGAACGTTGGTAAGGTGTTCGTGAACATTCGTTGATTTGCGTTCGTTTTATGTTCGTATGTTTGTGTTTAATTGAAGATCTTTGTACTTTTTTATATTTATTTGTACTTTTTATATTATTAAACTTTTAGTTATTTTATTTCCCTAACAATTAAACTAGGAAACTCACTTTCACTTGTTTTGCATCATTTCCTTTCATTTCTCATTATTTACATCCACGAATACGATCGACTCTGTTCCACAATAAGGAATTCAAGTTCGAGTGCTACCTCTTGGCCTTCTATCTTTTACCTTATCGTGTTCGGCAAATTTATTTGTGTTCGTTTGTGTTCGTGAACCGTTCGCGAATACGCTCATTTCCTTAATGAACGAAACGAACATAAAATCTCGTTCGGTAAGTGTTCATGAACCGTTCGTGAACACATTTATTTCCTTAACGAACGAACATGAACAAGACTTGTCGTGTTCGTTCGGTTCGTTTACAGCCCTACTACATCAACCAACAAACACATACACCAAACAAAGCATGAAAAAGTGCTTTTAGTATATTTCGAATTTAATTGAATTGTTATAACTTATAAATGTTACATGTGAGTGTGATTAAATGATACGATTATATATTGAAAGATATCATATATATATACTAAGTTATAGACACATGTGTTGCATGGGTTTGAGGATAGAAAAGAAAGTCTTTAAGATAATTATGGAGTTGATCGAGTTATTTGGAAAAAAATGTGTTTTCAATTTATATAAACTTAAATGAGTTTTTTTTAAATAAATATGTTATTGTTGAGGTTGGTTGCATTTGAGGACATAACGATTATAAATTTTGAATTATTTTTTATATTTTATTATTTCTTGCGTCACATATAAATATAAATTCTGATATGAATACATATATAACCTAATATGAATTGTACATAAAAAATTAAAAAAAAATATAAATTACTCATTTTAAATGATGCGTTTACGAAGAAAGAATTTGTTTTTGAATATAAAAGAATTAATGTATTTTTTTTTTCAATTAATTTATTCTTATTTTAAACAGTGTTATCAAGTAGAAGATGGAATGGAATTAGTTCATGATATAAGATTATATATATTGAACATATATATACATAATATATATTATAGACCGTTTATATATATATATATATGTTTGACATTTGTAAAAACGATAATAACAAATTATAACATGATGGGGTTTTAACTTTTGGTTACATTAAATAGTGATGGATGTATAATATTTTTTGTTATCCCATCTTTTTTTTGAGATAAGTATGTTTTTATTTATTAAGGTAGAGATATATATTAAAGTATATGTAAGTAGACAATTAATATTAATTATTAAGAAATAAGAATATTGAAGAGATATAATCATAAATATATGATTATTTTAATATATATATATATATTTTAATCATTTAATAGTTTTTATATTAATTTACTTATATTTTATTATGATTGAGGTAAAATGATAAATTGTCACATGGCATTTTGGTGAAATCTTTAAAAGTTAAATAAGATTTGATGTTTATTAAAAGTTGAATTAGAGTGACATGTGACATTAAGGAGACTTTTTTTAGTATATTTGTTATTTTATCATCTTTATCAATAATTAATATTTTAAATCATTTGTTTTAGAAATATATGTGGTTATCTATATATGTAGTTAATCTTAATGAGGTGTTATATTATCAAATAAAGTAAATATATAGTACATGAATAATTAAATCGGGGATATTAGTAATAATATTTTGTTATAAAATAAATAAACCTACGATTAAAAGGCTTTTGATTTTAAAGATTTTCATATTAAATACAGACATATTAAAAAATAATGACCCTATATCGTATGTCATAGAGGTGAATATAATCTTACTCTTTAATATGTAAAATCGGTATATGCATGAGATAAAATAATTATTATATTTTTATCTATATATCATATAATATAATTTAGTAACTCAAGCATTATGATATATCAATTTCTTTTGAGTGAGAGGGTGCATAAAAAATTTATTTATTAAAGTGGAGAATGGTCTTTAAATTAATTTAGTTATTATTATTATTTATTATGGGTGATTAGTATAAAAATTGCCACATGACATTTTGATAAAATCCTTATTTATGAGAGAATGCCATTTGGCATTAAAGGGATTCTTTTATTAGTATTAGATACTTCACCCATCTCAAGTTTTAAGTTTAAAATCGAGTAAATTGCCATTTTAGTCCCTGAGTTTTGTCCAAATTTGTCATTTTAGTCCAAATAGTTTTTTCCTTTTTTGCCTCTGGTCCCTAACTTTTCCCTTTTGTTGCCATTTTGATCACATACACTAACTCCATCAAAAAAAACTCCATCTTTAACTAGGGTATTTTGGGATTTTCATTTTAAATGTTTTCAATTGCCATTTTGATCCAATTCCAAAAAATCAAAAAAATTCCAAAAATTCAAAAAATTCAAAAAATTCTAAAAAATCATAAAAATCTAAAAAATTCTAAAAATCCAAAAAATTCGTTTCGGCACGAACCATTTCGAGCTGAACCGTTTCGACGCGAACCGTTTCGGCCCGTACCGTTTCGACCCGAACCGTTTCGAGCTGAACCGTTTCGACCCGTACCGTTTCGACCCGTACCGTTTCGACCCGTACCGTTTTGACCCGAACCGTTTCGATCCAAACCGTTTGGACCCGTACTGTTTCGACCCGAACCGTTTCGAATCGAACCGTTTCGACGCGAACCGTTTCGACCCTTACCGTTTCGACCCGAACCGTTTCGACCCGTACCGTTTCGACCCGAACCATTTCGAGCTGAACCGTTTCGACGCGAACCGTTTCGACCCGAACCGTTTCGACCCGTACCGTTTCGAGCTGAACCGTTTCGAGCTGAACCATTTCGAGCTGAACCGTTTCGCACCGAATCGTTTCGAGCTGAACCGTTTCGAGCCGAACCGTTTCGAGTTGAACCGTTTCGACACTATTAGACAAACATTAGTTCATATATAATTAATATCTAATTGTATAGGGTCTAGAGTGTATTATTCTAGTCTTTATATATACCATGTAATTATACAATTCAATATACAATACAATCACTGATTACCAAGTTTATCTTGGTATCAGAGCCTACCCAAAAAAACCCTAGCTGCCGCTAATAAACCCTAACCGCCGCACCCTCACAAATCTGCAACAATGGCCACCATCACAACTTTCGATTCAAAGGAGAAGGCCATCCACAACTCTCACAAGTTCAGCTTTCTCCTAAATCCAGACAACTACGGTCACTGGAAAATTTTGGTGCAACCATTCCTAGTAACCAACGAGTTGTACGGTTACGTAGATGGCACAATACCATGTCTGGAGGCTACTATTCTGACCTCCTCCTCCTCCGGAAAAGAAAAAGAATCGGCTGCAAAAACAAGACTGCCGAACCCAGAATACTTCGCATGGGTGGCCAAACCGACGCTCACGTACGGATGCTATCCTATCCACGGTCTCCGAAGCGCTATCCAACATGCTCAAGGTACTACCACCGAGAGACTATGGCTCGCTTTGGAACGAGCTTTTGCTCCCCATACTTCCTCCAGAGAATATACGTTGAAGACATAGTTATTACGTATCGAGATGAAGCCTGATGAATCCTCCTTTGCCTATTTAACAAGGGCCCAAGAGTATGCCACCGCCCTTGCTAATATAGGGGAACCGATGAAGGAAAAAGATCTTGTAATGCTTATCATCTCCGGTCTCCGTCCAGAAACAACGGACTTAAGACTGCTGCCCTAACAAAGCAATTAGCACTCAATGAACTCCATGCCCTCTTTGCAGACCACGATTACATGCATCAAAAGAACGACAATATCGTCCCTCCAACACAGGCCTTCACGGCAGCCCTCAAGCCACCACCTGTCTCTGGCAGTGTGCAATCTGTTCAACCCTCTGATGCTGCTGTACAGGCGGTTCAACAGCTTGCGGCTCAACTGGGGCTGCAATTACAGATCCCTCACAGCCGCAAGCCTTCTACACCAATCGCTCATCCAACAACCGCAACAACAGGTCCAACAACAACCGTGGACGAGGAGGCTTCTCTCAGCAAACTAACCGCAACAATGGAGGCAACAAAAATCAGTTTAAGCTGGGCAACTAATCAGAACACTGTGTATGGTCGTGTAACAGGTGCGGCATCGGACACATCCCATCTCTGTGCCCGAATCGTGATCCAACAACCATTCGGCCAAGACAACAACCTTCGGCCAATTATGCAGATTACAGGTCACAAGAGTCGTCAACTTGGCTCTCAGATACAGGCTCCAGCCACCACGGTTGCACCGGATCTCTCGGGGTTCGACAATTCCGAAACATACTACGGAAGTGACAGCCTTCATGTTGGTAATGGTAAGGGTCTACCCATTTTACATATCGGTTCCAAAAACCTCCACTCACCCAACCGTACCTTCCACCTTCGTAATATACTTCATGTCCCTCAAATTAAGCAAAATCTTCTATGTGTTCAAAATTTTGTTATGATAACCATGTGTATTTTGAATTTCATGCTTCTTTCTTTTGTGTGAAGGACGAGGCTACACATACTACCCTCCTCACGGTCCAAGCACTGATGGCTCTACTCCTTCAACATTCCTCGCTTTCAAACAATCCCTAAAGTCGTGTTTTTGCAGTTCGGCCTCCTCCAACATTTGGCATCAAAGATTGGGACACCCTCATCCACAACTTTTGAAGTCAATGTTATCTACTTTTCATTTACCTTTAAATGACAATTGTTCTTCTTCTTTTGTGACTCTTGTTCTATTGGTAAATCTTCCAAACAACATTTATTAAACAATAATTTTAAAAGTTCTCATGTGTTAGATCTTGTATTTTGTGATGTGTGGGGCCCCTCTGCTGTGACATCTGTTGAGGTCACAATTATTTTCTTTATGTGTTGACCATTACTCCAAATTCATGTGGTTCTTCCCGTTCAAATTGAAATCAGATGTTTTTACGATACTTAAACAATTTATTGTTATGGCCGAACGCCCATTTGGTACAAAACTCAAACAAGTTCAAACAGATTGGGGTGGCGAATTCCGAAACCTCTCCAATCTTTTTCGTTCCCTAGGGGTCATTCACCGCCTCTCATGCCCACACACGAGCGAAAAAAACGGCACCGTGGAACGGTGCCATCGCCATGTTGTGGAAACGGGCCTCACACTCCCTAGCCCATTCTCATATTCCATACAGATTCTGGAACTATGCTTTTGACACCGCGGTTTACCTTATCAATCGCATGCCCTCTCGGAACAACTCCTCCGTTTCACCCTTCTAACACCTCTTCAAACGTTCACCCCGATTACTCATTCCTATGAGTTTTCGACTCTCAATGTTTTCCTCATCTTCGTCCCTACAACAAACACAAAATAGAGTTCCATTCCACACCGTGTGTCTTCTTAGGCTACAGCCCGGACCACCACGGTTACCGCTTCCTTGACACTCAAACCGACCGTCTTTATATCGCACGCCATGTTCGGTTCAACGAACTGTGCTTCCCATTCGGTCGACCTACTCGTCCTACAACCACCCCAATCGAACCCGAACCCTACATCTCTACCTATCCGGACCCTTACACACCGGATGAATCTTCCCCACCCGATGACCCACATGCCACACCATCCTCTCCTAACCCTACACCTTCTACACCTATACCTACACCACCCCACCACCACCACCTCCCATCTTCCAAACCTATCAAACGCCGCCCGAAACCCTCCAACAACCACCACTATTCCTGATCAGCCATCAACAGCCCCACAACCTACTGCCAGTTCTCATACCAACCAGCCGGCCAAAACACAAGCCCCCAGACAACGCCCACCTAACCTACGACCCAACCCCAAACCTACAACCCCATTCAATCCAGCCTCTTTTCACACAACCCATGACCCAAACACTGTCCCAGCATCCTTTACCGTTGCCAACGACATCGCACACTGGCGGGCTGCCATGCAAACTAAGTACTCGGCCCTGTTGAAAAATGATACGTGGTCCCTGGTTCCTCGTGTTCCTGGTTCTAATGTTGTCGATTGCAAATGGGTTTATAAGATCAAACGTGATCCCACAGGGGCAATATAACGATACAAAGCACGGTTGTGTGCACGGGGTTTTAGACAACAGTCCAGTATTGACTATGATGACACATTCAGTCCAGTCGTTAAGGCGATAACAATTCGCCTTGTGTTATCTATCGCTGTCACACAACAGTGGCCACTACGACAGCTTGACATAAGAAAATGCCTTCTTGCATGGTGACCTCAAGGAGACCGTTTATCTACAGCAACCCCAGGTTTCCTTGACCCGACTAAACCGGACCATGTTTGTCTTCTACACAAATCCCTCTACGGGTTAAAACAAGCACCCCGGGCGTGGTTTCATCAATTATCTACAACACTCAACAAGCTTGGGTTTCATGGTTCTAAGACCGACCCTTCCTTATTTATTCTCTCATCAGGGCGCACACTACTCTACATGCTTGTCTATGTTGATGATATAATTTTGACAGGTAATGATCCACAGGCTATTGACTCTGTCATTCATCACCTGAGCCACGTCTTTCCCGTACAAGACATGGGTCGTCTATCTTATTTCTTGGGTATTGAGGTTGCCTCCAAAGGCACGGACATTGTACTGTCACAACAGAAATACATCTCCGAGCTGTTACAGAAAGCAGGCCTATCCGATGCCAAACCTGTTTCGTCTCCTATCACCACAACGGCTAACTTAGCCTTGGGAGACAGCCCACCATTTGACAACCCCGCAAAATATCGACAGCTCATTGGTGGCCTTCAATATGCCACCTTGTCAAGACCTAACATTGCCTATGCGGTTAACAAAGTATGCCAATTTATGCATTCTCCCACCGAAAATCACTAGTCCGTTGTCAAACGTATCTTGCGCTATCTAAAAGGTTCTATCTCCCACGGGCTTCTCATACAACAGCACTCCGAGTCAGCATTACATGCCTATGCGGACTCCACACATCCCAATCTCTCGGCCTTCTCGGATGCGGACTGGGTCGGGTGTCCGGATGACCGTCGTTCCACGGGGGGCTATGCTATCTATTTGGGTTTGAACCTTGTCTCATGGTCTGCACGAAAACAGAAGACTGTCTCTTGGTCATCCACAGAGTCCGAATACAAAGCACTCGCAGATGCTGTTGCTGAATTGACATGGCTACAAACTCTCCTTCGTGAGCTACATGTCCCTACACGATCTGCCCCTAAATTATGGTGTGATAATCTGGGTGCAACATATCTATCAGCTAATCCCGTCTTCCATGCCCGTACAAAACATGTCGAGGTAGATTATCACTTTGTTCGAGAAAAGGTGGCTCGGGGTCAGCTATCAGTTCAGTTTATTACTACAGATGATCAGATCGCAGATGTCTTTACAAAGCCTTTGCCTTCTCCAAAATTTCTCTTTCTATGGTCCAAGCTAAGAGTCGCTCCCCGGCCTTAGCTTGCGGGGGATATTAGACAAACATTAGT